>NW_020955551.1:331487-332784 GCF_003031625.1 Empidonax traillii
AAAAAAAAAAAAAAAAAAAAGGGAGAAAAAGAAAACCCAAACTCCAAACTCTGGCTTATTTTTCTTCTTCTATTACATTTTCTGGATCTTGGACACTGAAGCTGTGATTCATGAGAAGAAACCAATGGTTCCTGTTATCTTCATCCTCTGTGAAGAGCAGGGACACACTCTGCTAAATGACTGAGGAGAGAAAAATATGTTCATGGCAAATTGACAAACATTAAAGAAAAAAAATCAACATTTGATTTAACAAAGGAATCTCTACTATTTCACCACGGGTAATTGGTTTTGAATGTTATTTACCATAGTGAAGGTCCATGTTTCCAATTCCAAGAAACTGCTCTAGACTTACCTGTATGCAAATAAGAGCAAAATTTATTCATCTGTTCACCTACAATATCACCACTATATAGGAGTAACCTTGTGAAAAGTAGAAAAACACCACTGTACAACCATGTATTTGTCATCAATCACTAAAATATTGCATGGCTTTTTCATAAAACACATTTGGTGTCAAACGGGTCATGTACAACTTTTAAAACTTTTCTTATAGTCTTAATTGCTTAAAACTAGTGCTGAAGCTGTTTCTAGAAATTAGTGGATGAAATAGGTACGTTGTACATCTCACCCTCTGAAACTGTCAGAAAGTTATTCCCTGAACATAGATACTCCTCTTTACAGAAATACGGATGGATAAATGACTCTTAGTTAACCATGGACATAGCTGGTTGACTTCTATATGGACCTCACAGGATTTCATGCAGATTTCTGAACTGATTCTTCTTTCTGTAAGGCAACAGGAAAATTCTCATTACCTTCCTCAGTAACTGAACAAAATCACTAGATGAAAAAATTGTATTTTTAATAATGCAGTTAAAGTGTTAGCAGCTCATACAGTCTTTCACAAACCTCTTGCTAATTGAGCTCTGGTATTATCACCTCTGGTTGCCAGTGTCACCAACTTCCATTTGAAAAAAAGATACTGCCTCTTATAGCTGTAAAGCAAAAAACCTGGATATGAACTGCCCAGCCCTATAAACTTAAGACCTCCACTTTTTTTTTTTTTTTTTTAACTGGCATCATTACAAAGCTAAGCTCATAGATGCTAAGTGCCTGGCATTGCTGACATTGAGAGGGGGAAATTCAGAAGACAGAGGAAATCCAGCTATTTCTGTCCTGATTTTGTAGCAACATGTGGTCCAGTTGCATGTCTCTTCCCTTCCAGAACGGAGCAGAACAGAGCAGGCTTCCAACTGCTGTAAAGTGTCATTGTGTCTTTGACATTTAGGTCAACATA
>NW_020955551.1:334277-556869 GCF_003031625.1 Empidonax traillii
AAAAAAAAAAAAAAAGGGAGGGGAAAGGCCAATATTTTAAACTAACATGACAGGAAAAAAACCAACAACTTACAAACATCAAAGGTATGCCATGATGTTTGACAGCTTCCTGTGAAGTCAGCTGTTTCATCTTCTGATGAAGATGAAATTCCAACACCTCCTGTGCAGTGGGGTCTTCAAAGCTGTAACATGTTTCTTTGTTAGACCCCTATTCATCTGGTTTTCAGGATGTTTGAGTAAGAAAAAATATCCTATAATTAAAAGACTTGTGATATAGGAATCCATGTTTAGTACAGATAACAAAAAAACCTACATTTTCCAATGGGAGATTATACTCAGGAAGTTCATCCATGCCTTCCAAGTCTTCCACATGTGGAGAATACCAGGTATAACCAACTGAGATACCATTGAGAGAAATGTGTTTTTATAGGTTTTATTTCTCCTAGAAATGTCAGCACAGCACATTATATTGCCTGTAATTTTAATAGATAAACGAGACAATGATTCCATTGTTATTTTTTTTTTCCTCAAAATGGTAGAATACATTTTCTTAAAAAGGTCTGCAAACATATTTACAAAAGTGTGAAAGCAATAAATGCAGGCTTTTTAATATTTTTACTGAACTTCCAAAGACTGACTGATATCCTAATTTTATTGGAAATCTGGTCCAAGGATGATACAAGAAATTAAATATCACACTCAGTTTTGCTTTCTTGTAGGATACCGTGGAAAACAAATCAAACAGATAAATACTTTGAAAATAACAAATTTATATTTCATGAGGCATAATGAAGATATTCCAAAACCATTTCCTATATTTTCATTTCAGCGTTAAAACTTCTCTTGATCTTTCTTAATGTTGTATTAAAATGTGGGACACCCATCTTACTTTTGGAAAGCCAGCTGCTGTAATGTCATTATAAAGTAGCCACTAAAATATCATTCACAGTATCTGCATCACAGGAACGGACTTTTTTTTCCTCCAAAAAGGAGTGACAAAATTTGTGTTGTTGCTTCCATCTTTCACATTTTAAATACTATTGGCTGACAGAAATAAAGTGTAGTGTCATGCTTGGTTTACCTAAATCATTTATTTTGTAACTAATAAAAGTAAACAATTACCAGATACTGTATATAGAGAGATATATAGATATATGGCCACAAATAAACTATAGTAGAAAGTTATTTTGGTTTTGATAAAGTTAAGAAAAGCACATAAAATCATATTTCATTAATATCTTGTTTTATGGCCATCAATATTTTTGTATTTTTTTTGTTTTGTTTCATCAACATAGCAAAATACAATCTTCTTATTAAACAATAATTATCAGATGGCAGACAATTCTTTTTATTGGTTTACATTGGCAGGTCACAGTCTAAAAGCACAACCACATCAGGCAGAAATTGCACACAGACCGCTCTGGATTTTGAAGACTATTTCTTATGCTCCTACAAATAGTCCTTAATTTAAACTGGGGACTGTAACAAGTACTAATTAAGTACATGGGTTTCTTTTTTTTCTTTCTTTCCTTTTTTTAATAGGTGAATAAAATAACTGAAATTGCAGTACTTTATTTTGGTTTCTGCTCAGTTTTTGATGTCCGTGCTCCATGTTAGCAAACATGCTCTAAATTTCCCAGCAGTCCTTTTATAAAAGTTCAATCACTCAAATAAAACCCAGGTGATTTTTTTTTTCCCTGTCATGGAACACTCCAGATTTATTTCTATTAGACCTGTTCCTTGGCTTTTTTTTTTTTTTGGTGTTGATATTCTATTTTTAACTCATCCCTGAAATCTAGGGGAGATTTACATGTGATATTATGACACCATACAGTCACAATATCAATATTTCTGTAAGAAATGGTTGTAGGTGGGGCTGACCAAAAAATATGTAGTTGTATTAGTTGTAGAAGGCATTTTCATGTCTTCAAGAACCAGACTGGTCTTAAGATATTACTCTTTATTTGAGACAGTTACCATTACTTCATTAAAAAATGACAAAACAGCAATAAACATTTTAGCTCTTTAATGAGCAAAGATCAGGTCTCTTAACATTGGAATAATATTCGTTATCCAGATTATCTTTATTTCACTCAGTGACCAGTAATATGGCCAAGAAATACAAAGTAATTTTCCATCAAGTAGTATACAATTTTTGTGTGTAATAAGCTTTCATTCTTGAAAAAGAGTAACTGAAAAGAAATGTTTCTGTTACTGCAGTTAGTTTGTCAGAGAAAGTTCTTCGCATTATCTTACAAACTATCAAAATTGCTAGTAATTTGAAAAAATGTAAAAAAAAATCACATAACTTTAGTCTAATAGAAATATAGTACAGGTAAGAGAGAAAGTATTTATCAGGGATGTGCTCTTAAGTCCATCTCAATTATTTCTTTTATATAAATGTACATCTGATTACATATACAAACATTTTGAAACGACCGTGGTATAGAATTACTGGAAAGCAACAGGGGAATGAAAAAATTTCTTGTGATTTTAGAACATTCACTTCAACTCACACAAACATATGTAGTATTCAGATTTTTAGATTTCCAGGTGTTGGCTCTCTCCCCATTCTTACGTACCCTCCTTTTCTACGCTCTTGCCATCTGGTCTAGAGAATTCATTGGAATGGAAAAGCTAATGTGTAGCAAAAAAGGAATTAACATTATTTTAAAGTATTATAAGTAAACTTTGTTACATGCAACATGAGTTGAAACAATAAACTGAAAGGTGTAATCAGAGCTGTAATATTGGGGCATTTTTATATGGCAAAATGTTGTTGCAATTAAATTTTTTGGACACACTTTACCTTATCAATTTGAACTAAATATAACTAAATCACAGCAAATTATAAATCACTCTTCAAAGGAGATTCCATTTAAGTTTTAGTTATTTAAAAGTTAGAAATTATTTAGGTGGAAAGGAAAAAAGTTAATAATACACATTTTTTGTCTGGGATTCGTATCAGTGATGGGCCACCACTGTATACTTAGAATGCCATAAATACCTTTAAGAACTCTTGCAATTCCTTTTCTTTCTGAAGCTACCATGAAATATTTTACTGTAATTACTTTTGCCCCTTCAAAAAACTTCTTTAGGTTGTGCCAATTGATGGAGAAAGCTTCTATTAAAAACTCCAATGGGATGAGAAGAATTTTAATTACGGCTTAATCAGCAGCACAGCCACCAAGCATATAAATTATCATGCACATCGTGCTAAAAATATCCAGTTTCCTTTATTCCCACAACTTTTATACTGACAGCACTTATGTGATAATGTTGTACCTGCCAGGCTGTAAAACTTCTTTGACTGGCAGATTTCAGCATGAGCCCCTTTCTAAGGCCTTAACAGCATTGGTGCTTTGTGTACTTATTCAAATATGTAAATATGGTCTACACAAGAAAACAGGTCCAAATAAAAATTGGTGAAAATTATCTGACATTCCATTAGTGTGTCCCTTGTGCATATTTATAGGTTTTTAAAATTTTCAGTCATAGTTCTTTCCTGTTTGTGTTGCACATGCCTAATTCCATTATGTAACTTAAATCTTCAAAAAATTAATACTTGAATGTGAATGAAAAAGTATCATTCAGGACAACTGCTTCAAGCAATTGCAAACAGTTAGTTTTTTTTGTTTTGTTTTGTTTGTTTGTTTGTTTCCTTTTGTTTTGTTTGTTTCTTAAGTTCATTTGATATATGTACAATTCATTTTTTCCAAAACCCCAAAAGTTCTTGATATGTATATTCACATAATATTCCTCCATATTTAAATAGTAAGAGTCTTGTAGGTTGAAAGCCAAGTAATCTTCAGTAATATCACCTACTGTAATCCATCAAAAAATAAAGTTTGTTTCGTCTTGTCTGGCTATACCCTGGTTGTTGAGTGTGAATGGGGGTGGGGATGAGGATGGGGCAGAGTATTGTTCTGTCCTCCGGTGAACGTGTTGAATGTGTGTAGGGGTTGAATCCCTGGTATAGTGTTGGGGATCATTGTGATGGTGTTGGGTGTCATTAAGGGAATATCATCAGGAGACCTTCTCATAGCTAGCGTGTAGTCTGGGGGACAGGCGGTCCTGAGAACCACCTCATGTGGATGGATGGACTCACATTCATGATCCAAGTCAGTGTGCTTCATTTGGAGGGACATTATCTCCTCTTCTTGTGCATGGGTGAGATCATTGGTAGTGGTACGTTGTGGGCTACATCTCCTGTGGACGTCGTGTCTCCGCTTGTCCTTTTTGTAGTACAATGCTGCGAAGGCCAAAATGTTCAGGAACAGCAAAGATGCGCCAACCGCGATAGTAACGCTCAATTCTGTTGAATAGTCCCTTTGATCCACCGAAAATGGGCTTGGTTGTTGTTTAGGATCATCTTGTTTGGCTGTAGGAAAGGCTGAAGTAACTGAAACAGAATTTTTCCTTGTTGGTCTGAAAGTATTATCAGTCGATGGCACTTTAGTTGTGGTAGAGGTATACTGTGAAATGTCGTTAAGATTGTGCAGATGAGGTACCAGTTCCAACCACAAGTTCACTTTGTTTGCCCTATAGTGTTCTTTAACTCGTGGTTTTAATCCAATGTGAAGATAGAGCTGGTCTTTCTGAGAATATCTGGTCCATGCTACTTCTTCAAAACGATTTGGTTTCGTATGGATGAATTTTGTATCTTGCGGCACTGGTTGATTTGGGTCACTGAAAAAAAAAAAAAAGAGAGAGAGATCTCCAATGTTACAAAGCATTTCAAACAGAATTATAAAATTAACATAATTAAGATTTTATACTAAATGTTTAAATCTGCCTTTGGACAGAGCAGAGTGCTACTCCCTAAAATTAGAGGCCTTAATAATCTTGATTAGAAACAGCATTATGCAAATGAACCCTTCTTTTACTCAGACTTCAGCGACTCTCCTAGTTCCCCAAAATGTTAGTGTCTGTCTCACATTGAGCTCTTGTGCTGCTGAGGACAGATTGCCACCAGTGTGGTGATGTGGACAAATGATGAGACAAGTGTGAGAGGACTTTAAGATTTGTTTTTCTTTTTTATCAACATAAAGCTCGTAGAGCTCAGCATTTCCTTTTATATTCAGCTTCTGTGGCCTTCCAGGGGTAAAGATCATGGCAGAGCACAACTCAGTGCAACAAAAACTCAAAAATAACTATGATCAAAGGTAACAAAGTGTTTTGAGCTTCCAGTGAAAGAAGAATTAATGAAAATGACAACACTTTCCAAATTGAAAGCCACATATTTGATAGTCAGAAACATCAATTTAAGACAAACTCTGCTCTTAAAATAAGATGCATTATATTTGATGCAATATGTGCATAATTTTATGTCTCATGGGATGAAAACATCAGTGTTGGGGTGAAGTCAGTTAGTAATAAAACTATATTTAACCATACACATATGTTAAACGCTTAATTATACACCTTTGTGGGGTTCCCTTAGTTATACTTGTGCATTTTTAAAAATTTCTTCACACAGAATGTCCACAAAGATATTATTCCCTCTTTTTGCCAGAATATGTAAGTGAGCTGAGGGATATTACAATAAACATAAATATCCACCCCAATTCTTAATCCCTTATTCATCCTATAAGTACAGAGGCATACCCAAGGGAGATAAACATTGGAAAGCACTGCATCATTCCATCCTCAGTTTGCACACAAGACCATTCATTATTTGGTACTCACCCAGTCTTTGCAAAGTTTGTCCAGTACGTCATCACCACCGCACTTAGCATGACATCATTTTTGGAGAAATTGCAAGGAAATAATTCAGTAGGACCAATCATGGGGATTCCTAGTACGTAAGGAACCTCATCTCCGTGGGCTGCATCAGCCCATGCAGGTACCTGATCTGTCTGGCAATGATGGTAGAAGGCATAGAAGTATGTAGGCGATCCAAAATTCGAGTGAAGATCTGCTGTGGCCACTGCTGGTGCAACCCACTGGTGATCAGTAAACAAAGCCAGCAGCGTTTTCCTTCTGGTCTCAGGATTGTGTCGATCCGCCCAGTCCGTGTACATAAATTTAATAGTTTCCCTCAGTATATCTTTGCCTTCTGGGTATCCGTATAAGTTATCGACAAAGTTAGAAACTGCAAAGTCAAAATCGCTGGCCGATATGCCATCTTCGCTATCCACGATATTTTCGACAAATTTTAACCCTTCCCCTTGGTTAACTCCCAGCATGATGTCGTAGTTGAGGAATTCTCCTTGTTCCATCAGGATCTGAGGATCATCTGGTATCACATCTCCATCTATCACCGGTCCGAAGGCTATGTGGTATCTTGCTGGTTGAATGTCCTGGTCGACAAGTTCTCTATAAGGCTTCTTCTGTAGACATTCTACCAGTTCTACAGTGTCTGACATGTTGCAACCAACTTTTGTAGCCAACATCCTGGCGTATTTTGCAGGCTGAAAACTAACTGCCCAGCTGGAGAGAGCTGTTCCACTTTGAGCTATTGCTCTTTGAAAAAGTCCTGTGGGGAGAAATATTTGAAAACTACTGAAGTGACCTTGAAACAGCCACAGACTTGAAAGATTCAAAGGAGCTCTTTGAAACAACAGAAAACTTCAACAGAAGAGATACCTGAACCTTAATAGCACTTAAATACATGGGTTCTGACTGCTGTTGTACCTACAGGTAATGTGCACAAAATAAATGCAATATGTGCTGAAGCAAATGATTCTACCTCAATATAGTCCAGCTGAGGAACAGATTTTCAAAAGAAACTCAGGCAGTAAAAAAGAAGTGGCATTACCTTATGCAGGACAACACTAACAGCTTGAAAGAAATCCCTAAACTTAAAGCAATTTATAGCTTGGAGGAAAAGCCAACAGGTCTCTGAAATGGGCTGAAGTTGCATGCATACAACGATATGTTAAAAAAACCTAAGACACTTCTTTATGTTTTGTTTGAGATTAAACCTGGTTTGAGATGTGCTTTTGAATTTTCTGTAATTTCAAAAGTCTATATTCTGGAGGAACAGATGAGAAGGTACTAGGCAGCTATTAAATTTATAAGTGTCTAAGTCAAAATCCTTTCTTGTAAGGAGCTTTTTAAATACAGGTTTGTATTGATCACACTTACATAAAAAGGGAAATGATATATTTTACACTATTTAGCTTTGTAATTTAGAGATTTAAACATATGTTCAGGTATTCATTTAGGGGAGAGAGAATGATCCAGCACTGCATATCAACTTGCAATAAATCCCAAAGACTGCAGGGCAATTAATTTGAATTTATGCTGGTTTAACTAGCACTCTGGCCCAAAAATTCTACCCACAGAAATAACAAAATATGTTGAAATTGACGTTTCCTTTTTTAATTCTCCCTTCTCTAAGCATTTTTAAAACATATCATGGAGGAGAGCCTCAGCCCCGACAGCCAATTAATCAAACTAATTTTTTTGCTAATGGGTTTAATGCAATCAAAACTCCATCCTTACTGTGCACTCTTCTTGTGTTCTCTTTGTGTCGGGGCTTGGACTTTTCCCACTCCATTTGGGGAGGGTAAGTTGGTGTCTGAAAGAGATTATGAGTCTGAACCTTGAGCAAAATAATGCTCAGAAACTTAGGCTATATTTAGGTAACTGGGACCTTTCTAGGTTTTTTGTTTGGCTGTTTGTGGTGGTGTGTGTGGGTTTTTTGGTTTTGGTTTTTTTGTTTGTTTGTTGTGGTTTTTGTTTGTTTGGGTTTTTGTTTGGGGTTTTTTTGTGTGTTTGGTTGGTTTTTTAATTTATTTTCATTAAAGTCAATCTCAGTAGTACATCTTTTGCACAAACTACTGGAAAAATATTTTACACTGGACCCTGCCTCCTATAGTTCACTGTGGATAATACAAAATGGCTATAGCATTCTAGGCTGATTTAAGATATATGGGTCAGAATTTTGTTTGACTTATGCTGATAGCACCTGGAGTCATTCCACTGACTCTGGGAGAGTTACTTAAGGACTGGAAGTGACACCTGGCCCCACTCACTTAATTTTCCTAAGAATGCATTTTTGTTCCAATGCTTGATGAATACCTGGATACTCCCACTAAAGGAACTGGAGTGAAGGTGCTCAGCTTACTTCAGAAATGTATTCCAATAAGGCACAAGATGGCTTTTACTTTGATAAGTAACATATTTCTATTGATAGAAAACTTCCATAGCCTCTAAATCCAATCATAGCCGTGCTTTCACAGCCTCCACTGCAGCATCAGACCCTGTGCACTCACAAGTTAGCTGGAATCTGTTGCTGGCAGCAAACATTTTACAAGCTTCTGAGGAATTTTTAAATCATTCCAGATTGTATTAGATCCAAATCCAAAAGTCTTAAAATAAGATAGGTGTAGAGACTGAAATATCTAAACTCCAGCCTCTCCTTAAATTTATGAGAAGTCATATCCAAGATATTACTTCCTTGCATGACATGAGTAAAAATAAGAATGAACTTGAGCTATAAAACAGCTAAAAATATATTTGCATGTTTATAAGGTCAGATATTGAGCTAGCATAAATCAGCTCAAAGTCAGTGGAATTACCACAGAGGATCCAGGCATTGTAATAAATGTAACTAAATGACAAAGCTGAATTTAAAAAAAATATGTATTCCATGATACTTCATAATGTGTGGGGTTTTTTTGCATCTTTTGTAAATCTATTTTTATTGCTTTATTAAGTATGCATGAACAAGGACAGAAAGGGTAAGCTAAGTGTAAGAAAATGCTGATATAAACACTATGGCTTGCTAAGTGCTACATAAACATCAAATGCTGGATTAAAAAGTGGTCAGGGCCTCTGGCCACAAAGCTTTCTGAGGAAGGGAAACTAAACATCCCTCCTTCTGCTGAGGAATGATTAGAGAAATATTCCTCCACTCAAACCATGTTGGTGAAAAATGAACAATGGTATAAAAAATTATTTTCATTCTGTGACATAATTCCTGGAAGAAATTTGTACCTCACAGGATGGAGAACTACATTTTTATCTGATAATGTGCATGGTTATTATCTCTTATGGGCTTCAGACTGATGGAAAGAAGATTTAAATGTTCAATGGACCATAGCACTTTGTGACTCCTATTCAAAGCATCACCAAAATAAATAATAACAATTTGCATATATCCATCTGTACTTTCAGAGCACTTTCTGAAGATGAGTGCTGTTCTTTCTGCCCACTTGCAGGTGGGTGGCTACAAACAGCACCATCTTGAAATAGGCTGAATTCCTCCCCTCAGCTGCCAAGGGAATCTTTCAAAGAGAAATTATGAGAAAAGAGAGCATCCAAATTTACAGATTATCAAACAGACTGGTTGATAATCATAGAATGGCGTGGGTTGGAGGGGACCTTAAAGATCTCCTTGTTCCAACTCCCTGCCCTGGGCAGGGACACCTTCCACTGGCCCAGGTTGCTCCAAGCCCTGTCCAACCTGACCTTGAACAATTCCAGGGATGGGGCAGTCACAGCTTCTCTGTCCAACCTGTGCCAGTCACCACCCCCACAGGGAAGAATTTTTCCTAATATCTGATCTAACTCTGTCAGTGTGAAGCCATTCACCACTTGTCCTCTTGCAAAAAGTCCTTCTCCAGTTTTCAAATGTGAACATGGAACAAAAAAACACGAAATAAAAGGGAGTTTGGAAATGTTAGAATATCCGAAGATGTTTAAATACTTGAAATAACTTTTCTTATTTGAAACTGACCAATTTCTTTTTCTTTTTTTTTTTTTAATGGCAGTTCTAACCACCTCTAAAACAAACATAACATACATGGGGCTCTGGCACATTGTTCTGTTTAATCCAAATTTGAACAAAGCATGGGTTTGCTTTCTTACAAAAGAAAGCCTCAAAAATTTACTTTTACTGAGGCTTCTTCAATTCCCCTCCCAAATGCTCTGTTATGTTGGCAATTTGCTGCATCAGTTTCCCCAAACAAATTCTGCTCCTGTCAGAATCCTGGCCAGGTGTTGCCATATGACACGGTAACATTTGCTTCTAAGAGGAAACACATGACTGTCCAGGTACTGTAAATATGGGATTTCTCATTAATGCCATGTTATTTCAAGAAGATCAATATTATCATCATGTAAAATTTGGGGAGGATGAACCAGGTCTCCTCATTCCACCTGAAACTCAATCCTTGGTAAGAAAGTTGGTTTTGAGTGTTCTGATAAAAGAAGATGGTGCAGTATGACCTTCAGGTTACACTGTGATGAAGTAATGCTTAAATCTTGTTCTTATAGGTCAGCTTATAAATATCTTCTATTTAAGTGCAGGTAGTTATAGAAAAAAAAAAAGATTTTGTTAAAAAAAAATTGCGGAAGTAGACTAAAATTCAGACCATGGTCTTATTTTCCACTTGAATTTTCTTGTAAAACTTGTATTTTTCTCTCATTTAAAATAGTGTAACAGAGTGATCTAAAGAATCTGTCACTTCTACTGACCTCAGTGGGATCAGCACCATGACTTTGGGTAAATGCAGCTCTTTGAATGTCAGTGGAATTATGTTTTTATGACTGGCCAATTAGTCCCCCATGGAGATACAGCAATAGAAATTAGGGGAGGATTATATGCACAGGGCACAGTGTGATGTCCCTGGTAAAACTAAACAATACAGATAAAAATATCTGAAAACAGTGAGACAAAAGTAATGTGATCAATAAGCAAGAGCCATGCAAATGAGAGAAACTGTGTGAAACTGTGGTGCAAAAATCATAGAAAAAAAATTGGGTGCCTCAACCAGCATGTTTTTAATTTCCTGCTGTCTGCCTCGACTAGAGAGAAAAGGTGTTAGTTATGGAATAGGAAAAAACCATATAGAAGAAAATCCATTTGCAACTTGGATGCTTTGACAATTTTGGATCATGCATGCAAAACATTCAACCATTCTTTTATTAGATGACAGCAAGTGAAGTTCATGCAGTTTCAGACAAAAGATTTCTGAACTAGGTACTTGTTTCCTTCACACAAAATAATAGTTTTAAGCATTTCAGCTGTTAGCCTGGAAAGAGAAACTGTGTCATTTTATTTTTCTTCAAATTCTGCTCCTCAGGAGAAACTAAACACGCCTTTCACAACTGCCTGAATAAAGACGACCTCATCTACTGTGAGCATGACTGACTGGTTTTCCAAAAAGGACACCCTTAGGTAGGAAAGAAGAGAGACAAAAACGATGCACCAAGAAAACGCTGTTCAAAAGTCTGGTATAAAGTGCTTCTACAAAGCTCCACAGGAAAAAGAAGAAAGTGACCCAAAATTTAAACATGCACAGAAGAGCTGAGGGAGAAGGAGGCTTGTACAGCCTTTAAAAAGTTTTCTTAATATTGAGCTGAACTCAACAGTTTATAGGAACAAAGAGAATATACAGAACATCACATAGTACTAATGGTGGTGGCATGCAGACACCAAAATTGTCAAAATTTGCAACCTGCATAATACCTTTGGTTGAATTGCTCCAACGGTTACCTTCAGAATAATGGGATAAAGTCAACAGATTGACGCATGAACCGCCTGCACCAGATCCAAAAACAGTTATTCTTAATGGGTCACCACCAAAGAACCCAATATTTTCACTAGTCCATCGCAAAGCTTGAATTAGATCAAGGAGGCCATAGTTTCCTTTTGCTGCTTGGTCCCCAGTGCTCAGAAATCCTGTGAACAGAAATGAAAAAAGAAAGGGTTAGCAAGTGCTCCTCTGAGTAATCCTGTTTAAGTCTTCCAAGTAAGATTTCAAAAGTACGTGCTGTTGAATATCACGGAACTACATAATTTTCCATATTACCTGGGAAAAAGTTGTGATTTTACACTGTTTCTGAAGCCAAATTATTCTGTATTCACTCCTTTGGCCATGATGTATTAATGCGGGGAAGATGAAGATCCCAGGCAAAATACTGAATCTTAACAGGTTACAACATATTAATCCCAAAGACTTTGTGTTGATTGTACTAAGTTTAAGAGTAAAGGTTTAGCAAACAGATAAAATGCAGTTGCTTTGTATGGATTTGGTCAGCTCTGTGTTGCACTTCTGTACTTGGATGCAGCCATGAGCTTTGCACATTGCCTGAAAGGCAGTGATTATCCTTCCCTGAAGACTCTGTTTGGTCATATCTTGGCAACGCACGGTCTTTTACTTTTTTCTCCACCCAAAAATGCAGCTCATGTCACAGGACAAGCCAGGTTGAACAATGAGAGCAGCTCTCAAGTCCCCGAGCTCCATCCCATAGTCATTAACCTGAGTTAATTGAATCTACATTAAATGTATAAAGACAATTTAAGTTGTTTCCATGACCCCTTAACAGCAGAAAGATAGGAGCTCAGGGGTAATCTGGAGAGCACTACAGTTGCTCCCTTTTATTCCTGCTGGAGAAAAAGCTGTGGAATGTGTGAGGTGCAGGGAAACATAAACTGTTTCACACTTTACTCCCAGCAGTACCCTCACATTTAGGACTGCTGTTACTCTTGTCATTAGAGCCTACTGACTCCAAAAGGGGTACAGTAAAAACTTTGAAGAAAGTCTCTGTTGATCAAAGACATCGCTTTTGGACCCCATTTGTCGACATTTCCAATTTTCTCCATTTAATAAACAAATGTTTAAATAATACCAGCATTATGAAGTAGTCCATACCTTCATTTGCATATCAAACTGATTTAATGCTCCCTAAATCGTGTAACTGTTTTTCAGTACATGCTTTGTAGAGAAATGCAACCATTACAACAATTATTTCCACATTAATTAGATATCAGTGGGTCTTCTAATCTCGTCAAAGTTCTACTGATTTAACTCTCTTGAGTGCAGACAGCCTACTCAAAAGAAGTTTACAGTAGTTTTGCAGACAAATAGCTCTCAAAGGAGTCCTACTGTTTCATTATGACAATAAAAGCAGCTTTTGAGACATTTCTAACAAGACACGTGTGAACATACATCTATAAAGTAAGGATTTAACAAGAATACAGATAGGTGCAGCCTATACCAATATTCATAGATACAATGGACACGTCATTTGTTACTTTATAACTCTGATTTGACTTCAAAGTTTGCATTTGCTATTCTGTCCTATGTGTAAACATTTATACTAACAGCCCTTCTCTGCTGTAAACTGTGCTGAAAGCCAACTGGCCTCACTGCCTCAGTAGCTGAGCCCTACTCCATTTTGGGCAAGAAGCCTTTCTTGTATAGCCAATCCTGATTTTTGCCATCATGGAGAGGGAACAGGAAAGTGGCACAGGGTGCCAGGCCAGCAGTTCTCCCACTTCCAGACCTAATGTACCAAGTCTAATGGACATACTTCATTCACTGTAGCCATAGTAAATTGTTACTCCTTTAAAATAACCACTATTCTACAACTAAAACCTGCTATATTTACTATTTAACTGCATATAAAGCAAAGCAACACTACTACCATAGAAGAAAATACCACCTTGTTATTCAGGGAAAGCCCAGAAAGGAAGTCATAATTGCAATTAATAAATTCATTCTTATTTTACTATTACAGCTTAGCACAGAGTTGAGATTATTATGATGTCATTTTACTCTGCTTCACTCTCCTTTATTTTCCTTTGTGGAAAGCCAGAGGGTTGGTGTGAATGCCTGTGGGAAAGCATGGTCCCTATACAATCCTTCCAGAAGTATTCATTCTTCTCTTCAGGCTCCACTAAAATGTTGTCCCCCATAAATAGTTTTTAAGGACACAGAGAGATGATGCCTTTGAACATGATAGCAAATCTAATGAAAGTTCCCTAACCAGTCTCACTGCCTTTGTCAGCCCGCTTGGAATTGAGGAATGGCACCAGGGACTGCAAGAAAATTAAAATGTAGGAATTTATGGGAACTACAGAATCCTGTGCCTACACATGCTGGGAGAGTCTTCCCCTTTCTTTGCATAAGTATAGGGCTGTGGAAAATCAGTGACAAATCAGTTTATCATATTCAACACATAAGTGACCGATTTAAGGGATTACAGGAATGATAGCCACGAGTGCTCCTCAAAACACAGGCAGCAATGAGATGAGAGTAGTTACAGAAGTTACCAAAACTGTGACACAAACGGGTCCCTATTTTCTTTTTTCCATTTCCCTGGCTTGCAGATTCCCTCAGCCTGGTCAGGATCTGCTCTCAGCACAGCTGCAGCATTGGTTCAAAGAAATCCTGTAGATTTCTCAGAATGATTCCAAGACATTTATTAGGAAAATAGATGGTGGGGTTATAGCTGAGATACAGCAATTGCCCTGAAGGAACGCAAATGCAAACACTCAAACTTTCTGAAAAGGTTATTTTCTTTACTCTCTGCAGCGAAGTGGAAATAAATAAGTCTTTGCCTTGAAAAGCAACAGATTAAAATTACAGGTAAAGCCTTAGGGCAAACCCCTGGTGTTAAATGAGTTCACATCAAGTCCTGAAGCTGGGTGGGGAAATGTGAAATCCTTGGGAAAGCATAAATATGCTACTTTTAAAGAATCTTTGCGATAAGACTTTAGATTAAATATCTTCTGTTGCTAAAAGTAGACATCAGGAAAGTTGCATTCAGTTCAGGGAACGTGCCAGGAGGGGGAGCTTTCAGTTTAGTTAAAAAAAAAAAAAAAAAAAAAAAAGAAAAGAAAAAGGCACTATTAGTAATATTCTCCTCATTCATCTATATTAAACAAATTATGACTTGTGTCCAGAGCAACAGCTCTGATGCAAAAGAAATATCTCACGCCTCCTCAGCAAGAACCACACTGGCTGACTTCCATATCTGCACAAGATGGATGATGATTGATGTTGACTTTCATGACATGAAACATTTCTATCTCATTTTTCAGAACCATAAGAAGCCTGTTAATATCACCACCTGTTCGTGCCTTTTTTTTCCCGTATGCAGTGGTATCAGCATGGCTTAGGAAAATTCAGAATGTCATGAAATCAGACATAGGACTGATAAAACAGATGAGGTTTTTCTTTCCAGTTTGTGGTGGGTTTTTTTATTTATTTTTTATTTATTTATTTATTTATTTTAAACTAGTGAGGAGTGCCTCAATACAGATAAACCCATCGAGCTAAACACCTGTAGAGAAATGCTTTAACACATAGCATTGTATCCAGCCTGTCAGTCTGTGGGTACAGGTACTTATCCCTATTTATCACTTAGATAAAATGGAGATTGGAACAATATCCTTTGTCTTTATCCCAAGAGGAGCTTTCAGTATGTAATTAATACAGATACCATGCATTTCAATGCATTCCTATGACACAATCATCACACTATCTAGTTATTAAGCTCCCAATTTTGAGTCACAGAGGGGAACCTGCTCTCGCTGAAAAGAGCTTGTGTGTCTGAAAGCTTGTCTGTTTTTAACTGCATCAGCTAGTCTATTAAAATATATTATCTCTTTCTGCAAATACTGTCTTATTATTATCCTTGGATTGTCATCTCACTAAGAACACTGCTATCATTTTCTGCCACCTTTTGGCCTTGTAAAAAAAGGGAAGTAAATTATTCCTTATTTTAGTTATTCCAGGAAGACATTCTCAAAAAAACTTAGTTTTGCATTATTCTCTAAAAAGGTCAGATTGAGCTAATTTTGTTCCATAATTAAGTCCTTCTACTGGAAATATTCCAATCATCAGCTGAACAATTGCTATTTTATATTCTGTATGGAGAGGTTATCTCTTGTTTTATCTCCTCCAGAGGAGC
Organism: Empidonax traillii; assembly: GCF_003031625.1. Classification (NCBI taxonomy): domain Eukaryota; kingdom Metazoa; phylum Chordata; class Aves; order Passeriformes; family Tyrannidae; genus Empidonax; species Empidonax traillii. Next base: position 349,932 of record NW_020955551.1, read on the forward strand.
AGACTCTAATAGAATTATGGAAGTGAGGATGTGGTCTTTTGTGAGTTTAAGAAAGAGATTTATTAAGCCCATTTGGACCATTTCTCTGTTACATGTCTGTTAGACAAATATGCAGAGAGTGCCACAACCAGGTTCTGTATTTTTTATTAAGATAAATTTTAATGCTTTATAGGCTTATCTGTCTGGGTAATGATTTCTGCTTGCCATTCAGATAAATCTTTTTCTAATATGATTCCAGCATTTTTGAAGAGTAAATAAAATAATGGACTTGGGAAACTTAAAATATGTAGTTGAAAACATTACTAGTTTGAATTACTTTCAGCTCTGGCCTAATTTGAACATTCATATTAATGCAGAAGGGAAGGCCAAGACGGAATTTTTCCTAAGGTAAGGGGCAGAATGCCTTGTTGGACAAAAAAAAAAACAAATCTGCCTGTGAGAAGATGCACAGCAACAAATGCTACTTTAAAAATAAGAGTGTATAAAGACTGGTCTGATATGCTTAAAGGGGTTTTTCCAAGTGCTGTGTCTCTGAAAGCAGTAACACTTACGACCTTTAATATTCCCCACCTGCTTAGGCATGTGTTATAATAACTGGATTTCCAGTTCCAATTCCCTGTGCAATCAAATGCCATCTTTTATTTTGTTAAAAGAAAATGTTAAATTGTATGGGTATAAATGCACCAACGCATACTGGAAGAATTCAGGGCGTATTTTGAGGGAAGAATTTATTATTCCCTCTGGATCACAAATTCCTCGCTTAGGACTTTAGTTGGACACCATCTATTGCTACTGAATGGTAATTGCCATGTACAGAAATTTTCTGCTGCCCTTTAAACTATACCTACTCAGATAGGAATGTGAGCAAAATAGGAATTTTTAAGAGAGATGGTTAAGCTTAAAGAGCACATTTGTTTTCATCTTAGCCATCTCTGTAGAATTCACATCAGCTAACTAACCTGAAGGAATTGTATGAGCAGCAGCACCGTGAACATTAATGTATATGTGATATTCATGAAGCAGAGAATCCTGCTCTTTGCTTTGCTGGCCAGCACATCCTAATATTAACAGCATATTTTAGTCATGGATAAGGAGTAAAGTGACTAAAAGGACTAGGAACTCCCATAAGAAAGATGTAGGAGAATATGAACTATTCAGTGCATGAAAAATATTCCTCTGTAGACATCTGCAATGTACCTCTGCTTGAGAATCCGATTAGCAAGTCTTCTGAAAATGCTGCTCAAGCAGGAGTTTTGTATGAAATTTATTTAATATACAGAAAAGTGACTGCAACATTAGCAAAGTTCTTGTCTGTTTCTGTAGCTCTCTGCCGCATACATATTAGCAATAAGATGAATGATTTCAGAAGTGCAAGGTTTTAGCTTAACTCCGTGAGATGTGCACAGTATCATGCTCCATCATTATGCACTCTTGCCTGGATGTTTAAGATCATAGAACTGCAGAATCACAGAATCACTTAGGTTGGAAAAGACCTTCCAGACCATTAACCCAGTGCTGCCAAGCCCACCACTAAACCATGTCCCCAAGTGCCACCTTTCAAATCCCCCCAGGGATGGTGACTTCCTGAGCCAATGCTGCTGCCTCAGAAGCAGCCTTTAGAGTTTCCCAATTATTTAATCAAAGCAAACAATTTACAGGATTGAACCAGTAAATACACAAACTTGTCACTGTATCCTTTGGTGTTTTGAAAGTCTGCATGGACAAAGGCGTGTGATGGTGTATAAACTCCAATGTCCTTTTTCAGCATCGCTCTTCTACTGTTGGAATTTTGAACACTTCTCCCAGGGTACTAAATCCTTTGAATTAATATCAGTGAAGCAGCTGGAGCCTACCAAAGGACTGGTCTTTCCTGTGGCTCTTTGAACCAACAGAAGTTTTCACTTCCTTGCATTTTACCTAATTTCTCCTCCTGTGAGAGACTAAACCAACTGAACACTGCAAGGTAGAGAAGTCCCTTACAGCTGTTTCAGTCTGGTGTCACTTGCCAGCACTAAAGCATTACAGCAGATTTGCAGTGTAGAGGCAGACTGCAAAAAAGTGAATTGCCCCACGCCAGAGCATTTAATTCCACTGCCAGAGGTATTCTGGCATGACTTCACTGAGTGTGATGTAGCCCAAAGCAGGTTAACCCTCAGGCTCTCTCCAAAACACAGGTTCTCTTTCACAGGCTTTGATATATCAAAGTCCTTCAAATGACAAAAAAAAAAAAAAAAAAAAAAGGCTGGATGTAACTAATGTTTTTGCTATCCTAGAAGGATAATCTTCAGCTATTACAGAAGGAGAGAAATTGCTCAAATTTACTGTGATATTTTTGACAAGTTGGAGCTGTTCAACCTAGAAAAGAGAAGGTTGCACAGAGACCTCATGGCACCCTTCCAGTATCTGAAGAGGGACTTTAGGGAAGCAGGAGAGGGGCTCTTCATCAGGAGCTGTTGTGATAGGACAAGGAGTAATGGGTTCAAACTGAAAGAGGGGGAATTTAGACCAGATATACGAAGAAATAATTTTCTGTGAAGGTGGTGAGGCCCTGGCACAGGTTGCCCAGAGAAGCTGAGGATGCCCCGTCCCTGGAAGTGTTCAAGGCCAGGCTGGATGGGAGTTGGAGCAACCTGGGGTAGTGGAAGGTGCCCCTGACCATGGCAGGTGGGTTGGACTAGATGATCTTTAAGGTTCCTCTCAACACAAACCATTCTATGATTCTGTAATTCTGAGTATGCTGCAGATGCTGAAACAGTCTGAGATTAAAATTTCTTCTACCTTTTTTTGAAGGCTGGGAGAAGAGAGTGACTCTCTTTGCCTTTAAAGTTTCATGAAAGAGATGATAAAGGTCTGAAAGTGCTTTGAAAATCTAGATCTGCCTCTTCTTCACATGGTCAGTGGTTATTTCCCACTGTGGTTTTTTTTGACATTTGGACAGTTGTGGGCAGGCTCTCCAAGTTTGGGTATTTTCTCTATGCAACATAATGATGTGTCAGTCCTATCCTTGTGACAATGCCATGCCTGCACACGGGGTTGTGGTGTGGGGCAGGCTCCAATGTGGGGAGCTCGGATAAAAGGGGCTCCAGCTGCTCTCTGCTTGCCAACCCCTTGCTCCAAGTACAGCACAGCCAGTCCCAGATGATCACCAGGGAGATCAGCTCCACAGTAACCTATTATAGATGATCTTTACTGAAGTCAAATGAAAGTCTGATAACAATCTCAGAGATACTTTGAGAGCTCTATAAGCAATAGGGTCAGTCCACTAGACGTGATCTTTAATACTGATTTCTTGATATGCTGTAAAAGGAAAAAAAAAGAAAAGGAGGGGCAAGTCTAGTTTCAGAAATGGAGTTGCAGATAATAATCCTACAAGATTTTGAGTGATATGTGCTGACACATTTCAGAAAGTGAGCCTTAAGGACTGATGAATGACATTATGGCACGGGTGGACACGAGGCAGTTGGAGCACCTTTGATTTGAATGTCTCCTTTCCTACAGGAAAAAAGAGATGGAGTTTGTCATAGAAAATAGCAGATATCTATGAATATTCTCATCTTTTAAAAAACAAGCAATTCTGCTGTCAGCAGAGAACATCTGCTTAAATGCCTTCCACAAAGTAAAAATCATAGTGGTTAGTACGTGGCTGTGTCATGCTCTAGGGCAGCTCAAGTTTTAGTTTAAAGTATTTTTAAGTTGCATACAAAGTTTTCATAGGAAATGAACAGTTTGTTACTATGTATTACACTAGCAATTCTCTTGTGAACCACCGTCTGAGAACTTGAACAAAAATATAAATAAAATAGTTTCTAAAAGACAGCAAGGGCAAACCAAAATCTTACGGGATAATGTGTGGAATAATAAAAATCAATCACAGACCAATCCTTTCAAAATACTCAGGCAAAGCCCAAATGATAAGAGAAGACTGCAGGAGAGAACAGAAAAGTCCACAGCCAAATCCAACACTTGACTCTCCCACTTGGCAGAAGAAAGCGATGCCCCAAGGGAGAGATTTTTGTCTTCACTAGGATTGAGTGCACAGCTGTTCCAGCCCTACTTCCTTCAAGTAGTGCAATGTGCAAAATCAAGCAGCCCACGGCACACTGCACCAAATATCTGTCCTTTATTATGGCTTCTCAGCATCCCCATTATCAGCAGCAAGCTCAGAAAACAGGCATTAAGATATGCTGCCCGTTCATGCAATGTCCCATAACTTTTCACTTTAGATGATACAACCAAAGGCAGCAGCTACAAACCCGAAAAAGATGTTATAGTGGAGACTTAATAAATAGCAATGCTCTTAATGTGGAAGGCTTTAAAGATCAAAACTGATCCTATAAAATTCTGCTTTCCCTTTTCTTTACGATTTTGGCAAAATCAGTATCTGAAGATAGCCCAGATGGGGATTGAAGACCTTCCTACCCACTATATTTTCAGAAATTTTTACTATATAATAAGCTGAGTAATATGTGCAGCTACTTAGAACTACATGGAGTTCAGATTCAGCTTTCAAAAGCATCTTTTAATTGATTGCTACATGCCAGAGAACACTTTTTCTAACTCAGGCCTGGAAATCCTCTTTGCTTTATAACAGTCACTCTAGCTGTACATTAGTGCATGTTTTCAGTAATATCACACAGTTTTTCAGAATTTTGACTATGTATGTAAATGAGAGAAAAGATGGGCTTAATTTCACTAGCAGGGAAAATCCATACTTTGGAATTAAAAAAAAAAAAATCCTAATTAAGAGTTCCATTGAGAGGGACATCAGTTTTTGATATTTCTTCTCAGTGCTGAGATTTGCAATGAGGGTCCAATCAATGTTAATATATATTCTATGAGCTGATGAAGGGGAAGTTAGAAATCTTCACCTAAAACTGAATATGCAAATCACTAGTTAGAAGCCTAGCAGCTATATGGAACTGCAATCTTTCAATCAGAACAGAGAAATTATGGTGCTAATTTAATGTGAGCTCAAATCTCCTTATTTGAAAATAAATAGAAAGATTAACCATTGGACCAATTTATGAAGAACTCCATTCAGTGTGTCATCACTTGCATTCTCAAATCAGTATTGGAGGCCTTCTGAATATGTCACTGTTCAGACAAGATTCAATTCAGGAAAGTTTTATGAACAGTAGAGTACACGCAGAGGTCAGACCAGATCATCACAAAATGCTGTCTTGCTTTTGAATGTGGGAGTTAAACAACACGTGAGACTTAAATAATCCAGATCTGACTTCTGTAGCCTGCTCACTGCAGATAGACCCTTTAAATGCACTGGGAATTTAAACAAATTTTGAGAAAGCCTGAGAAATGAACCTTCTCTATCCTCCCTCTTTCCCTCTTCCTCTGCCTTTCCTATCCCCTTCTCTTTTTGCAAAGCTCAATCTTATTTAATCGGCATCAGCATTATTCTTGGAGTTCAGTTTTTCATGTGGATTTATATCTGTGTCCACTGCGCTCTCTGAAATGCACTTGGGGCACACCATCAATTTATCACTTGACAAATCCTCAGGAATACCTGGCAGTATTTTTACCCCAGTGATAAGAACCCGCCACGCTCTCTCCAGGTGCTCTGTGGCTGAATAACTCCTTGACCTACCTGTGGCATCACATCCACACCTGCTTCCCTGCTGCAATACACTGTGCTGCAGGGACCAGAGGGATGCCAGTCTGCTCTGTCCCTTCAAGCTGGGGGTATATTTGTCCTACTGAAGTCACTGCATGTTTGGCTGTCTTACCCTGCGTATAAGAACAACTTCTGACAAGAAAAAGTAAGTAGAAAAAGCATCAACCCAGCTTCAGTTTGAATGGTGAAGTGAGGCACATTGCAGCAGGTCATAATTACAGCACATCAAGGTGTACATCACAGCAGCTGCCATTTGTGTTTCTGATGGCAGAGACGCTGAATATATTCCTACTCAGAGAAAAAGGCTTGTCCAACAGTGAGAAAGCAAAGAAATATAGTAGGTGTTTGATTTATACCTCTCAAACTCTGTGGGCTACTTCTCAGGGGCCAAAGATCACTCAGAGGAGCAAATCAATTAAAAGCAAACACAAACATACTTTATGACCATCTTGAGCCACGAGGGAAAACTGGGGAAGGTCTGTAACAAAAATATGTTGCAAACAACTACTTTAATCCACAGGCTTGTGCTAGTGAGATTCTTACGCTGTTTTCATTGCTATTAACTGAACACCAGAAACATCTGTAAGAGCATATATGCCCGGATAGAGGCATCAAATCTAATTTTCTGGTAAATATATATCAGTTCTGGTAAAATGTGAAGTAACTAAGAATTAACTGCATCACCATATGCCTGTTCATTTTTTACACAGCATCCTGCCTCTCCTAGTAAAACTTTTGCTTTCTGCTGTGTCTGAATTTCCTGTTCCATATAGCAAGGTGCTTTATTCCTTCACTATGATTTTACTCTGCTGCAACCTACATTTTGTGTCTTGAAAGCAGGGAGCTGAAGAAAAGTCAAGGATGGGATGAGGGTAGCTGTTATAGAGATGGTAACTGCCATTTACTCAAAAAATGATTGCTATTAAACTATTCCTCCCCAGCAGAATCCTGAGGGATTTTGGCACAGCTGTTAAGCAAAACAGTAGGACACAAAAGACATGCATTAATTTATAAATCATACACACAACTCCTGCCTCTCTCTTCAGAGTGGTCTTAGAGAATACCTGGTCATATGCATATCCTCTAACTTTTCTAGCAATACTTTGAATAAACACAAGGTGTCAAAGAATCATCCACAGTCCAAGGAAAAGGACTCAAATCCACACAAAGTTAACTGAGGCTAGAATTACTGAAGCTCCATCTCTTGCAGTTTCACATTGGTGCACTTCAATTAAGGTACAATAGGAGTGAAAAGTAATTTATACTTATAGATTAGATGTCGTGTGTGAAAAATCGCTGATTAACTCACACTGGGCTTCTGGAGCACCAGAACAAATGCTGTAGGTGCTCTGAGTTTCACTTTTCAGCTGGCACCTGGATACCACAAAAGCAAAGCTGCAATGCCTTTACTTACAGGTATTGTGAGCAAAGATTTTATACACAGACTCATGCTGTCAGCATGTTGATCTTCAGGCTTCCCTACATAGAGTTTCATACACCAAAAAAGTACCATCACAAAAACACCTGTACTATTTGCAATGACAACCTAAAAATCTCTATTTGGTCACTGAAAGACAACTTTTTTTACTCTGTTTTATTATAATTAGAGAATTCTTTGAAAGGTTGCCTATTGCAAACTCAACTAAATGCCCAGCTGTAGTTTTCTGTTGGGTGTTGCATCCTGTCATCCTACTCTATGATGAGCATCCTATGCATTACCACTACATCATCTGAAAATGATGGACCAGGCTCGCTGCTCTTCTAAATCTAACTAATTCTAGTCATGTCAAGAAAGTCTGACAGTTCATACCAAGCAGGGGTGTAATTCCAGGCCATTAATCTTTTGAGATATGTAAAAGCATCACATTAGTAAGTACATTCGTAGATGTACAGCATCAACAAAGTGTCTCAACTAAATAATATTTCATGGGTAGTCTAAAATAAAAGATGTCTCATATAATTATGTGAGATGACTGGAAGCTGAAGTAAGAGCCTGGGAATCTTTGACAAGAGAAATGTGTGGACATATGCGATCCAGCTTCCAATAACTGAGACCGCTCTACATTTAAAGATTTCTGCAACAAATAGAGTGAAAGAAAACCAGAGTCCAGCTGAGGTAAATACACTGTTAAAGATGCTAACTTTGCATTTACTGCCCCTATATTCCATGCACAGCAGGAAGCCAGGTGTTCAATATTGCATAGTTGGAGAGTATCACAGCAGCCTCATCTAGTTTCATCTTTTTGCCATCAGAACACAGAAATCTGGTAAGTACCAAAGTGGGAGAAAAAACCCCAGCAAAACCTTTCTGTCATGTATTTTAATTTTTTTTTTAAAGCCATTCTGTAATTATAAGGTAATACTATGACACAATACAATTACATGGTCTCTGAGTATGAGGATTCTTTTACCAGGAGGGTAATATTCTTCAGTTGCTCATGTTTGGGTTAAATTAGATGTCTTTCAGCTTACAACACCCACTTACAGCCAAACTGAGAGAAGGAACACCAGTCAGAGGTCACAGGGAACACATTCTCAGCCCTGAGGAAGAAACGAATTTATACAAAACAGTCACGTCTAACAAAACAGTGCTCAGAAGAGGACAAGAATGTCAAGCACTTCTATAAAGCAGCTAAGAAACATTATGGCAAGGAGTGGCTTGCTGAGAGACATCACTTTGTTATGTTGCTGTTACAATTCTTATAGCTCCCTCCAAAGGGAACTAACATGCACAGGATTCACACGGTAAGTAAAACGGTGCTAATTTGTTTTTAATACTTAAGCAAATACTACAGGTTCTAAAGGCACTTTCTTAGCCTCAGATGAGTTGGAAAATCTAATCTGTGCTAATTTTCCCAAAAACAGATGGTACATGAATTAAACTGTGCAGACCCTTTTAAGCTTCCATTCTCACTAGGTCCCTTTTGGGATAAGTAATGTTCATTTCTCAGGGCTCCATTCTCCTGCACTTATTTCTCTTAAGTAACTGAAAACAGCCTCCTTAATTGCAAAGGAAGAAACACTCAAGGGGAGAAAAGTCACAGAGTTTGGGCCTTCAAGGGATTATGATATGTATGCAAAGCTTGTCACTAAACCCAATATTTTTTGCACGGACAGCACAATGCTATCTTTGTTATTTACGATGGAAAAATGTTTCATTCCAGTCCAAGAAACATCATTAGCTATGGAAAGCAGGGCTATGCCACTAAACCTCATTCATGTACTTCGACTGAAGGCAGGAGATATGAACTCACTGGACTAAAAGCCACCTGACCTGAGAATAAAGATTGCAGACAGTATTAACAGGTGATTTTAGATGTTCCTTCATATTGTAAATGGCTTAAAGCCTCGCCACAGCCCTGGGCTAAATATTATTAGCAGGTAGAAAAGGTTAGAGGTAGGAAAGGTTTGTGCAAAGGAAATGAATCAACATGTGAAATAGCGTTAAAAGAGAGTTTATTAAACCAGTTCAGTTAACAGCTTATGAGACTAAGAGAGAGGAGCAGATTTCTGCTGATGTTTTTGCAGCATCATAACTTTAAAAGAGAAAAAAAAAAAAGATTCAAACCCCCTTCACTTATAGGATACTGTGTTCTCCTGGAGCTGCTGCACCTCCTTGCACAACACCTGCCACCTCTCCATCCTCTAGGTCAGACATTTCCACAGGGCACATGAGCAAGACCAAGTCCCAGGGTCTCCTTTGATTTCAGTTATGATTTGCTCCCTAAGGGAGAAGGCCTAAGTAAAAAAAATGTGAATGTTTACTGCTACTCTCCTTCTTTTCTATGACATTTATGCGTTGCCTTGAACTACTCTGGAATCAGGACAGTTTACAGTACGTTATGTTTTTATCCTCACCCTGAATAATTAGGTAACAGCAATACTCAGTCACAGGAACAAGCCCAAAGAGGGGAGTGACACGCCCAGATTATAGAGGAAAGCTGTGGTGTAAGAGGTAGTTGAACCTGGCTCTGAATTGCGAGGACAGAAATAGGATCTGGTAGACTTAAGCAATGAAACAGAGGATTATTGTGCCATTATATTTTGAAGATTATTTTTTTTTTCAACCACATACCCACCTTTATAATTCCAGTGTGAATGCTCTTTTAACATACTGCATAGTGTAAGCTGGGTGCTAACTGATGAAATAAATTGAGTTTTAATGGACTCTGCTCAACAACACACCCCAAATGACACATCAGTAATTACCATCAATCTCAAGCAACATCCTGACGAAGTTACTGAGTGTAAAGCGCATCTGCTGATTGCAATGGATTGCATTCTTGGTCTGCTTCAGATTTGTCAGAAAATGTATTTATACTCAACATTAATTCTGCTGACTCTGAGGATTGCTTCAGTTAACAAAGGCATCTCTGACACTGCAATATTGAATCATGTCCCATTTCTGGCAAAGTACTTCTAGCAAAATACCAGCTGTTTTCAGTGGAGGATCAGTGCGATACAATGAGTTGATGTGCTGGCTTGATTAATCTTTATATGATTTCCCAGCTTCTAACATAACATGTGCATAACTTTCTATTTGTAGTCACCGGTGTAGAACATCACTTGACAGTTAAAGTACTTATGTTCCTGTTCTTTACTCAGGAGAGAGTAAGTTAGTTCATCTCTTTTCATTTGTTAACTTCTGAAAACAGCAGTGATGGGTTGACTGCACAGACTGTAGAAAGGGAGTGGCTCAATAACTACCAGATTCATTTAGTGTCACTCTGTGTATCATTGCTGTTTTGTCCATCAGAACAAAAGGCACCGCATGGGTTTCGCTTTTCAATGATCCATCAGTTCAAATTCAAAGAAGATGATGAGTCATTTTGTTAATTCTCATAGAAAAATCACATATGATTTAAGAAATGAGTAGAACAAGTCCCTAAATATTTAGAAATAATCTCAGTAGTTTTAAGACAATCTATTTCCTTCTAGGATAGAAATTAGAACTTCTACTGTGTCTTTTCTTCTCAAAATTACAATTTTTTGGCTGCAAGTTTGGAAGACTATTGACCAGCACTATAGAAGATCACTTAAAAATATTACAGGGGCTGGAATCCTGTGCTCCCCTCTGCTGCCAATAAGTCCATCTCCAGCTATGACAGTCTGTATGAAGGTGGATCTAATCTAATCTTTAACTGTTTGGGTTTTTTTCCCACTCAAACCTCTCAAGACTTTTTCAATTCTTTATTTACTGCTTCATTCCAAACCACTTTTAAATACTGCTGTGCACTGCTCCAGCTATTGTTTCCCAGAATGTATTCATCATAGTCAACAATGTGTTATATCTCACACTAAAAGTGACTAAACACAAATACTGCTGTGCAAGCTATGAAAAATATTTACTTTAATACTGTAAATCACTGCCTGATAGCTGTTGGGAGCAGGCCATGTAAGAGAGTTTATTCTTCCTTCTACCTTTGTCCTTCTTCCCAGAACTATGTCAAAATAGATACAGAGCATGAAAAAAAAAAAAAAAAAAGGTGCTATGTGCTAAAAAAACGTGTTGAGTGAAAGAATGCTATAGTTGGACAGTCAAAAACTTGCTGTTGCGTGGGGGTTCCAGGCTTCTTACATTTTAAATATGTATATTTTGAATCCCTTCTCCTTTTCAAAGCCTAGGAAGAGCTGTGAAACTAGGAACGTGTTCTCTGCTTTAAAAATTTAGTGGTGAGTTTATTTTTTTCTCTTTTTGTAATATATATATATATATACATATATATCACCATCAATGAGTTTCATTGTCGTCAAATAAGGATCAGAGAGCTTTCTGCTTGCCACAATATCCATACAGACATCCCTTCCCCACATAGACAGAGCAGGTATTGGCCAGTTTACAAACCAGAGTAAATGAAGAGGCACAGTTATTATCATATAAATGATAAGAGATCAGATAATAAATTTGGGATGGAAGAATGAACAGAGCCCAGACCTGTATGGAAAAGCCATCCAAAATGGAAATCCTTACCTGCCACTTCCTATGAATTTGCCCCTGGGGATTTTGCAGTGCTTTCCAGAACAAATTATTGTTTTCTGAAGCAGCAAAGGCAGTGAACTTAATGAAGATATTTCCATTAATTTCATAGCCTCTGCATTCCTCATTTAAAACAGGGACTGTGCATTGATACATTTCCTGCTGTTTATTGCTGTTGCAACAAAATCTCACGTACGTGTTTTAAAATCAAAACCTGAAGCTATTTATTCCAAAGCCATTAATTGATTGGGGAAGATGCTTATTATAAAATAATGAAAAATTTGCTTCACAGCTCAACTGTTGAATCTATTTACTGTTTCCAATAATGCAAAGGGTAGAAATGGAAGTAGCAGTTATTTCATCACTATATTGGTTCCTTTCATCTGTTTTCAAATTAGTAATCAGATTACCTTTTGTCTACACTCTCCTGATGGAGGGGTGAACAGAATGAACTTTTCACCCCTAGAATCTTTTATATTCAAAGCATTTGTTTTCCCACAAGCTAAAGAAGAAATAATTACGCAATCTTTGTTCCCACTGCAGGCACCTAGCAGGTTTTAAATATAATAAATGTATTCTGGCAAAGTTAATGTACCATAAAATCAAGCAGACTGTATCACTCTTTGATACATATACCTGGTAAGCCATCACTGAAAATAACAGTAATTTATGCTAACAGATTATTCATCCATAGCAGACCCACCTTCTCTGTCAGGGAAGGTATTTTAAGATACAAAAACATAATCCCCTCCTCCTATATGTTTTCCCTGAGTCTATTATTTACCCAGGATGCACAGCCCGGTTTAAGTCCTGCTTTTAGTCAATTTTATAGCCCAACTGAAACACTGGAAGTCAAGTGACTCAATGCAAGGTCACACAATGAATCTGTACCTCGGTGCACACCAGGGCTTGGATGCAGCCAGCACCTGCTCCCTCATCCTAGATCATCCTGCCTCCTCTTGTGAAAGCATTAGCCTCAACAAGAAGTTGGTCTTGCATATTCTGACATTAGGGGAAGGTGAGGCTCTGGAGGCAGAGCAAACTGCACTGGTAAAACCAGCTTAAATCCTGGCTGGGTTCCTCTGCGTTGGCACAATTGTACTTTCATGCGACAAAGCAGTGCAGATGCCAAGGTCATAAAAAGTTTTATACGGCTGTGCCTGCCGTCTCCTCAAGGTGGGTTGGCGAGGCGAAGGGCTACAGACAGAAAAATGGAGTAATAAAGTTTAAGTAGTGGGCAATAATATCCATCTGCAGAGCTGCAATGCCGATTAAGAGATTGAAAAAACTCCCTGTGGCTCTAATTGGATTTTCCTGTGTTGTGCACAGCCCTTGGGGGCCAAACGCTGATAAAGCCTCCTTGAGCTGCCTGTTTATCCCACGTGTGTGACTCCACGTAGTGGATTTATCCGTAAAACGTACAAATTTTTATGGGGCAGTGGAGCTGGGCTGTTGCAATGCCCTTTAGAGACCACTGTGTATTACTCAGAAAACCACAATCTCATCAATTAGCAAGACACAATGCAACACTAATGGCCATCTAAATTTTTCATAAGAACACTGTATTTAAAGAACAATAAAAGAGAACGCAGAACTCTATGTGTGGTTAACTAACTTAAAGCCCTCTTAGATCTTATACATTGCTAACCCTAAATGTAAGTACATTTGAAGAAAAAATTAAGTATATTTGAGGAACAAATACCAAACACATGGTAAATACTAAGTTTGGAAAAATAATATTTGTCTGGGAAAAAAAAGCTCTAGCATTTGAACAACACTGCTTTCTGCTAAACTGAATCTGTTTTCATTTACTAAGGTCTTTACATGTACTCTAAATAAAATTAAAAAAGGAAAATGAAGACCATTCATGAGCCTGCAGAAAGCCTTTGCAAGTGTTTCCTTTTCTTCTCACAGATTTCCTAAACTACAGACCAAAGCCACGGACTGTTCCCATTCAATGCTAATTTTCCAACCCATTAAACAGGAGAGAAAGCTGAAACTGTTTCATTAAATGGAAAGAATACTGCAACTATTTAGTGAGAAGAAAACTCCAAAACAAAAGAAATATTAGAAGACTGGGAATGTAATTACGTTTTCGTTAGGAACAGAAGGGATCTGGAAGGATAAAGTAACAACCCTCTCACTCTCCCAGTAATTAGAGCGTTGAGAGTCAGGCAGGGGGAATCAAGAAGCTGAGAACAGAGAGGTACGTCTGTGATTCATCAACACAGAGCTGACACTTGTATTTGTCTGAGATTATTGAATGCTGTTTATTGAATTTTGTTCCTTGCTTATGATTGCCTGCTTCTTTCAGCAGGTGACTCCTGCATGACCTGAAGATTTCGTAAGTTCACAGTGACTGAGCTCTTGATTTTGGGAACCATGTTGGTGGTACAGAGTATTGAGGGGAACATCCCAAAAATGGGATCAGCACCTCATTTAGAAACATGACAAACAATAGGGGAGAAGGAAGATGAGCAGCTAAATTAACTAATGACACAAAAAAGGAAAGGGCCTTGTGAACATAGAGGCAATAACAGAGAGGCACAGAGTATAAAAACATAGTGAAGAAAGATTAGCTTCAGAAAAAAAATGAAGACTGCTAAACCTGGGGAGAATTGGGATGAGATAGGAAACAGTGTTAAAGATTTCTCCACTTCTACCCCAGTTAAGTCCATCACAGGTTTGCATTGCCATAGGGCAGCCAAAAGTGTTCCTTCTGCAAATGCATCTCAGCTCTTGATTAGCAGCTGAAAGTTACTAAACAACCCAGGTATCACAGTGTGTCTTTCTTATCTGGAATACAAAGGAAAAACAAATGGGAGTAAGCTCACAAAAGAGAAACAAAAATGATAAGGTTCTGAAAGGGAAAATGTTCAGAAAAGATTAAAAAGTGGGTAAACAACACAAGGTAAAATGAATATAGTTTGGTCAAAACACACCCCAGGGATGGCAGGTACATTACAGTATGAATTATTCAGGTTGCTACCTAAAGTTTATCACTAGACACGACAGCACCAAAATAAGGACAAAAAACAAACACACAAACGACAACTGCTAAAAATGAGGGAAAGTTTCCTGAGACAAATGGTGGCATACCTCATTGATCTGAACTTTGAAAACTAAGAGACACAAAACACCAGAAAGTTTTGAGATGGTGGAAATGGGGAGAGGAAGATGAGAAAAACAGAGCTTTTCCCTGTCTAATTTCTCAAGTTCTGTTTCTGTGACTTTGCTGATAGTGTGATTGATAAATGATCTCTACAGTATTTTCCCATCACTGTGCTTCTGCTTTCCAGTAATGAGAAGACTTTCCTTAAAAGGGCAGCATATGGGAGGCTTCCTCTGCTTTATAAATTTTATCCTTGAAGCAGGCCAGCTGCCAATTATTGCAGAAGGTTAGAGAACCTGGAATGTGAGTGCACAATATGCTTCACATCCCCTCTATGGCTCTCTAGAAAAAGGCATTTTTATAAAGGATGTCGATGTGATTTCAATAAGGTTTTAGAAGCAAGGGTGAGGCTTTTCTGAAGAATTTTCCATTTTCTGTCATGAACTTCTATCTAGGAAAACTCCCCTTCATGCCTACCTTTTTTTTTTTTCCCCAGCAACAATAAAATTAACTCAACCCACCATGTAACCAGACCACATTACCAAGTTTAAGTCTGATTAGTAATTCTTGTTCATTTCTATTGACATTTATATATCTACTGTTCTTCATTCATGGAAAGTAAGATAACAGAGCTCTTGGAGTCTCCAGGGGTCACCTAACCATTGGAGCAGGGATCGCTCATGCAAGTTTTCCCAAACCAGAAGAGGAAATGGCTCCCAACCTTTTCAGAAAGAAAGCAAACATGCAAACAAGCTTCAGGCTGCAACAGTATCTGACCTGATTGATTTTCCTTTTTCAGTGCAAATCTTAATGCATTATGTAGTTTGGCAGCATCTTTTCAAAGTGGCTACAGAAGCATATGAAGCATTCGTGCTGTTTACCAGTTAGAATTTGGCAAATAACTCCTATTTGCAGGCATTTAGGAATAAAAAAAACACATTATTATAAATTGCCTCTAATAAAATTTCTCTTTTTTTGGTGGATGGTGAGATCAAATCTATGACAGATTAAAACTGCAATCATGATAGTTATGCTTACAACTACAAAAAAAAAAAGTGCTGTATTTGTAATACAATTGAATAGTTCTGCAGTCAGTCAAAGAGCTCTAGAAAACTAAAAGCTGAGAGAAAAAAGGGTGGTTTTTCAGCACCTGCTATTCACCCCCAGTTGCCGTGTTCATCAATCCTGTGCAGCCGTGAATGCCTGCAAGCATCCTTCAACACAACTGACACCTGCACACACACATCAGCGATGCCATTAGAGCCTGAAAAGAGCATTTATGAAAGCTCAAGGGGATAAACTCTAAAACCCACATGCACTTTACTACTGTGGTTGTTAACCTGCACAAGTGTAGCTGCAAGAACATCTGTTTGTTCCCCACAGAGGGAAACATGGTAGAGAATTTTGGTTTCCACAACACAGAAACTGAATACAAAACTGCTGAAGCAGGTGTGAGGGTCAGCACTAGTCAGAAGAACAAGCTGATCTCACTCTTTCATGCATTGCATTTTCATCACTGAAGACCAGGGTTCAATATCTGAACTGTATCTCTTAGACTGCAGCCAGCTCATAGACAAGTCAGTCTACAGTCCAAAGTGCTGAACACTCCTCAGCGCTTGGCAGCTTTTTCTGGCGAGTCCTTGTCAATGGAATACACTGCCTCAGCCTGGAAATAGGAGCACTTTCAAACTGGCTTCAGTACCCACCTAAGTCAAAGTAAATTGGATCAGGATCCAATGAGGAGTATTTGAACTGAATGCTTGACACTGTCAAAATACTCTCAAGTTTTTCATTTGCAATAATAATAATGAATAAGACATTTAGAGATCTGAAGTGGAAAGTGATTTCAAACAGCTTAGGAGAACTTCTATATTTAGCCTGTGTAAGTACAGAATAAAAACTAGAGGCAAGGGTTGCCATTTAAGGGGCACATGCAGGGAGGGAGGTAGCTGAGCTCTAGAGGAGACCCTGGCTCTTGCTGCTCAAATGGTACTGCCAGCCCTGTCCAGGGCCCCAATTTAGGGCCCATCTGCTAAATAGCTTCAAAATTATGCCTGATCACAAGGCTGCACTTCCACTTTCTTTAAAAACCCGAGGCAACTGAGAATTCAGCGTTTAGTCCTTGGTCCTGATTCAGCAAGGAGCTGGAGCACCCAAGTGCTTCGATTTAAGTGCTTTGCCCAATCAGGGGCTAAATGCTGAAAGTGATTAAAACCCCCTCATAGTCTGAAGGAGAAGTCATTACAGTGCTCCAGCATAAATTTAGATTAACTACATCTCTGAAAAGTCTTCAGAGCTTTGGAGCCAGTTTGTACAGAACCAAATGGCAGCACAATTAGTGAATCATGTAAGTCTAAACATCGCTATTTTTGTTTTTATAACCCCCAGGCTAATTTTATTTTGAAACGGGTTAGATGACAGAAACAAAGCAAAATGCTTGATGGCTATGTTTGGAATCTCAAGGCTCTGCTCAGAGGGAAACAGAGTTGCTGCAGCTGAGAACTGCGAGGGACATGCATCGAGGCTGTTGTCCTTCCTCTTTGCACTCTCAGCACGGGTGACTTTCCTTGCCACAAATAACTCAGCGGTTATGAAATGCACTCTTAAACAAAGCCACGATCCATGAGGCACGCTTGCATGTCTTATTCATTCCTGCAAATGAGAAACTTAAAAATTCCTAAAAGGTAAATCTATATCACTAGATCAAGCATAATAATATGAATAATTTTCAACGTACTCTTCCTGCTGGCCTTTTCCCAGCTAGCACTTTTAAATCTGTCCTTAATGAACCCCTACAGACTATGAAATGATGTCCGGAGGCAGGTAATCCAAAAGGATTTTGCAAGAGCCATCTGCAATGAATCTGTTTGAAGTTTAGTTAATCTGCATTTTAATAGTTCACTAGCCAGGAAATTCATGATTTCAGAAATTCAAGATCTGGAAAGATGGAAGCTGGTAATGCACTAGGTGGAAGGAAATCTGTAAACATGAACAACTCAGAACTCTCCTTCATTGTAACTAATCTTTATATGGACTTCAACTGAGGAGATGGTGCAGAACCTGAGAGCTCTGCAACCACAAAGACTGGTTAGAGTGACTGAATTACTCCCATGCTAGAGGTGCAGTTCATCACTTTGGGCCTTCTGCCTTCATTTGCATGTCCATCAACACCCATTTACTGGCTCTCTGCAATAATCTATAGCAGGAACGGGTAGAACTTTGCTGACTCTACCGGAGAATCGTTTGTTGTTGAAGGTGAAGAAGCAATTTCTGTGTCTGGCTGGCAGGAAGCCATCCCCCAGGCAGCTGGGAAGCTCCAAACAGGCACTGTCCATGAAAGTTACAGCTGTAAATCCAGTTTCTGGACACTTCAGCTAAACAAACTATTTCGTGGTTGAAGTAAACTGTTACTTTCTACTTTTCATATGTGAAATATCTGAAAATTCAGTTTGTCTAAGTCTGCTTTCGTGACACTTTAAAGCTCCAAGGACATTTTTCCATAATCATATAGACAGGTAATGACACCAATGTATGAAGAAACCAAGGTTATGGTGTGGGGGTACTTCTCTTAACCTACTTATTTTCCTGGCTTGACAAGCTTTCAGAGAAGGACTATTAAAATCCCTTCTGAAGAATCCAGTGAAGACTTCAGTGTTTGGACCCAATTAGACGAAGGTCAAAAATATTACCAGAGGTATTTCCAGGCTGTGCTAAAGTTTTGTTTTAATTAATGATTTCTTCCCTGTATTATAACCATATTTTTGTGCAGATCAGTTCAGACTTTGTTCTACTAAGCAATAGTCCCTTGGGTTAAAGGCAGCTGTGGCTTTTACAGCAACTCTGAACTGGTCATGTAACGTGACCACCCAAGCAACTTCAACAACACAGTGCAAAGAACCATCCAAAAGTCGGGCATATATAATAATCCCCTCACTGGAAGGCAAGAAAAGTCACCCCAAAGAGGAGGCATATAAGTATTTCTGAGTTTGAATTGTGGTTTTATCAATAGTCAAACTAGGGCTAAATTTCTTCCTGGTGGAACACTTGCACTCTGCCTGCCTACCTATCCATGGAGTGACTTTGGATTTTCCTGCTGTATATTATTTCAACCAGTCTATGACTGAGAAACAAGTAGCTGCTCCAGAGCAGTGCCTGAGTGTGTTGGGACACACAGCATCTCTCCAGCAGCAGGTGGCAAAACTGTCCTGGTTTGTCAGCTGCATCCTCTCCTCTGAGCTTCAGACAGATCACAGCTCCAAGTCCCATTTTTTCCCACACAAGAGATGAGAATTACAATTCTCTCTTCTGAGGATTATTTTGATGTCTATCTACTGGTATAAAATGCTATACCTATCATTAACAATCTGTGTTTGTAAAAATCTTTTGAGATTGTTGTGAGACACTTACATTAAGGTCCTTCAAAAGGAAAAAAAATAACCTTAAACCCTCAGAGATTCCAAATGACAGTAACAAGGGATAATACAGACAACTCTGATATTGCTTTTAAGAGACATTACAGGGTATAATAACTAAAAAAACTATCATTAGCTTGACTATCCTAGGGCCTTCTGTAAATCCACATCTGATAGCTGCAGTCAGTCATTAGCAGACTGCTGATGAATGACTCATTACCTCTCAAACAGGTATTTATGAGGCTAGATTTTAATATTTCAGTATTGTATTAACCCAGAGGTAAACACCACTTCAGTCTTGTTGATGCATGATCTGTGCCTGCTCATCAGCTGCACTTGTAACACTTCTTGTTTGCTCACCAAAGCAGCACAGCAGCCTGTCAGCAGAGAGATGATGGTTTGAAAAGAGTATCACTAGATAGCATCTGTTCTGAACTGCCTGGGTTTTAAACTACCTTAGAAATGGCAGGTTATTTCTCACATATCAGACATTTTCATGTCACATTTTCACAGCATCAGAAACCTCCCACTCAGTCAATTACTGCACCATTAAAAGAATGGGCTGCATAAAATCACAAGTTTTCCTGGGTTTAGAGACTGACTGGGCAGGTCCATCTTTTACATCACGAGAGTAGAGGCTGAAAAAAACACAGACTTAAAGCTGCAGCTGTAGGATCCCTTTCTTCATGCACAGAGAGATAATAAGAAAAAGAATGACAGCCTCATTGAAATTAATTCTGTAGGTGTTCCATATGGAAAGGAAGTTATTGTTGCTTAAGAGAAAATCAAAGGGCCATATTTCAGCTACCATCCCCCAGCCAATGAAATGCTGCTGATTCACATTTGGGCTCCACTCCCACGGTTGTGTAAAATAATAACATTTTTTTAAAAAAATCAGATCCTGAGTTATTTTGCACTGAGAAAACACAATGAAGAGATCTGATCTATCCTGAATGGATGGCTCCACCACCAGGCACTTCCCACAGTGCCAGTTGCTCAGTGCCCTCCTCTTGGGAACTT
Source organism: Empidonax traillii (assembly GCF_003031625.1). NCBI lineage: Eukaryota > Metazoa > Chordata > Aves > Passeriformes > Tyrannidae > Empidonax > Empidonax traillii. The sequence goes on from NW_020955551.1 coordinate 370,082, forward strand.
GAGATGTGTCATTTCATGGCTCCTGCAATCCCAGATTTCCATGGGAAGGATGATGTAGATGACCACTGCAACATGTCAGTGAATTGTCATCTACATCATGCTCTAAAAGAACAATCGCTTTTCTCTCCTCTTCACAAACTAGTTTCAGTTTTAAGCCTGTCTTTACTTCACAATAGTATTATGCTTATCACATTCAGGTTTTTGTCTTAAAAAAAAATCTTTTTTATACAAAACCAACGTAGTGTTTCATTAAAGAAATGTAAATAGGCTCTGTAGATAATTTTTTTTTCATCTGAGTTGGTTCAGACCTTGCTGTAATCTAAATAACCCGATTTAGCTGTGAAAGATGGAAATGAGGGTGCTGAATATAAAAGAGAAAGCATTATAAGAAGGTTTCATTCTGATTCAAAAGCAACTGTGTAGCTCCTGGTATTTTTGGAAAAGCCATAGATGGCTAATCTTAGACTTGATGAATGGGGGTTACAGTGCTCTTAGGAGGAAAAATAACAGGGAAACAGAATATTGAATCAAATGAACAGACACATCCTCATGAATAAGCCTGACAATAGAGAAACCTGAATCAAGTGTACAGGAAAACCACTTCTCAGTACCTAGGTGCCTACCCATCTGGTTCACTTATTTTTAGGTCAAAAACCAAATTAAAAGTAAAATGCACACAAATTCCATATCAAACCAGTGGATTTTTTAGTATATACCAATTTCTTTTCAATATACAATGATGGGAGCCAGAACAACTAAAGCAAGAGTACTCACTGCACCAGTGCTGTTCTCTGACCTGAGAGGAACATTATGTAGAAATACATACAGATTCACAAAATCTGCTGCTGACATTTTCTGTGAGTCAGAGAAAAAAAGTGCAATTTTGCCTAGTAAGGTATTTAAAGGCCACACACAGCATCCTTCAAACTCTCCACATAAAAGAGATTCATATTCAAGCAAACCTTACAGCAGCGATGAGAGACAAGGTACTTCCAGATATATTGACATACCTTGTAAATGCCTCTTTTAACTGAGTCAGTAAAAATTCTGAATCTCTACTAATCAGGCAATGCACATCAGTGGAAGACAAACCCACACACATGTGAGAAGAAAAGAAACTGATAATTTGAGGAGAAGCCAAACACTGTGCAAGAAACTGAGAATAACAGAGGACTGACAGCTGTGCAGAATGGCCAACACAAAACTGTGGAGATGGCATCTTATCCAACATTCCCACAGGTACACAAACCACACCTCTATGTATCTTTGCAGTAATTTAATTTTAAAGTGAATGCAAAAACTACCATAATTTAGGTCATACACCCATGTACTTACTTCTTTCCTTGTCTCAAAAGGTAAGAGATTTCAAGAGCAAATTTCCCAGTGTTTAGACATGTTAAAAGTTAAGGTTTATATCATTCAATAGTTTAATTGCAAAACTGACTTACAGTGCCACGGTTGGCAGCGCGACACCTTTTCACCCTGACTCTGTCCCAAGTGTTGTTATGTTCCCATTTATTGAACCCCCTGGATACTGATGTCATGGTTGCAAATTGGCCTCCCTCCCAACCTAATAACTTGGAGACTCTCTCTAAAACAAATGTAATATTAAAATGCAGACAAGTGACCTAAAAATGGCCCTCGAGGGCAGGCCTGCAATTTCCGGAATCACACTTTCCTTATTCCCTCATTTGTTAAGTTTCGCAACATCAATTTTTATACTGTTGCTGTTTTATTCTGTCCAAATGATTGCTGAATACTAATGAACTGTCTCTCTTTGACAAATGAGTTATTGTTTGATATATTACATTAGGGACATTGAGACTAAACTACTTACAGACACTAGACATTTATAGAAAATACATTTACATAATAGTATACTATTAGCGTAATGAGGTCCCATATCTGGAAATAAATAGGGGTTTCAATAAACACAAATGTTGGCAGATATACTGTAGTAGTATTTCGTAAAATAAATGTAGGGAAACCACAGAAAATCACTTTCTTTCCAAACACCTTTTCATTTTGATGTTTTATCCTACACTAGTCATCTGGGCAAACGCAGCGGTCATTGAAAGTACAGTGATATCAGGGTTTTTTCATCATGGTTCACCACTACAGTTTTGCTTTCTAATGTAAAGATACGGTTTAGGGCCTGAAACTCAGCTTATTCAAACTATTATCCAGAGGCATATTTAGTTTGTACACTCTTGACCCCCTTCTATGGGAAAACAGAGGCAACATGTACAAAATATCTTGAGTGCACAGGCCTCATTCATATAGAGCTATACAGAGCACCTGCTCAGTGTTGGAACTTCTGCACTGCTTGTGGTTAATGGCTTTTTTTCGAAGAAAAAGCAAAATTCCATAGAGAAATCCTTTCTCCTTCATTAATTGTCAGAGCCTGGATACTCTCAGAGCGCATAAAGGGAGTCACTGATGCTCCTTGAAGACTTACTAGTCTTCTTCAGTTCTGACAACGTTTTCTCTTTTTCCAAAGTTAGATTTTTTTTTTCCCAGAAAGAACTCAGAGTATTTTACATTTCCACTGATTAAAGAATTTTATCTGCACAGCCTTTCTTTAATCAGAGTATTTTTCCTACAGTTTGTTTGAGCAAGTATATAAGAAGTCAATATTATGAAATACTGTGGTCCAAACAGGCTTCAGGACTTCGTGGCAGGATTCTCCAGTTCCAGTTGCTGTGGGAGAGCCCACAGGCCTGAGCTATCAGAGACTGCTGTGACAGAGCTGGTCACAGAGCTTCCTCTTCAACCTGAGTGGAAGTCTGAGATCACATAACCACACTAGGCTGTCTGTTCTTTGATTTTTAAGGTTTTTTTGCTCTTGCATTGAGGCATCAATATTCTTTTGTTCAGTATTGCTTGCTGTAGGTGGTTTGGCTTTCCTTTCATAAGCCACTTCTGCACAAAATGTATCTTTTGCTTAGATTTACTTCACTAATATTGGCTGGCATTTCCATCAGAACCTCTCAGCTACATAAATGTATTTCTATGTTGTGGTCTGTGGAGAACAGACACCTCTTGAAAGCATGAATGGAGCTGTCTGTGTGCAGCAGCCTAGACTTTTCCTTGGTTCACATCACGGTCCATAATGAAACAAATGGGAAGAATACTTGAATTTTCAACTCTTTCAGATTAAAAAGAGAAGCAGTAGATACATGTGATGCTCCCATTTGCTTCATTATTTGTAGTCATCAGGATTTGTTTACAAGATTAATATTCCAGAATTGCTTTCTACTCAGTGACTAGACATACAATATGAAAACTAACTGTTCTATAAATTAATTAATACACTTTACTGCTGTTTAATTACATCTTCTTTGTTCTTTTTCTGTGTTACATATGATCATTAAGCTGGAGGAACACTTCAGTTCAGTAATATGAATATTTTTCTTCTTTGGACACTTCTGTTTGACAAAATGCTGAACTTGAGCTTTTTTCCTTTATGATGTTTCTTCCACCCAGTTGAGTCAAGCAATACTAGAGACACTGAATTAAGCCATCAGCAGGGTTATGGTGCTCACTGGGACCTAAACATTTGGCTTAGAAATTTTACAAAGCAGTAGAGATCAGGAGGGCTCAGGAAATACTCTAATCATTAGCACAGTCAGCGACACTTCTAAGAACATGATATTGCTGTTTTTTAAGTTCTGGGCTAACTCAGCAATGAATGGAGGCATTTAAATGTAAATTAATTTATAATTTATAAGAAATTTATGAAGAAATCTCCCAAAGAACCAATTAAACTGAACACCTTGTAGGGATGATCCTTCACTTAAAAGCCACAGAAGTTGCTTAGGATAGTGTGTTTACTTTGAAGTGATTGCTGTCTTTTATGTCAGGTTTATTTCATTTGTTACAATTAAGTACTATCCCCCCACAGAGTTCACGAAAGCAATTCACACAGAGATTATCTATCATTTATAATATGCAAGCAGATTTACCTGATTGAATGGATAAATCCACACACAGAGAAATAAAGAGGAAAAAAATTGATCCATAAATAAACATTTAGTATAGTGCACCTCAGCAACTAAACAAGAACTCTGCAAAACTACATTTTTATTCCCTCCCGATTCTCTTGTCAAATGTGCTGATCTCGAGCTCTCATTTTTCAAATCCCTCAGTGGTCAGCATTTCTTTTCCTCTTGCTACTTCATCTTTGTCATTCCTCTTCTCCCAAATGCTAGATACTCTTCTCCTCATTCAATGTCTTCATTAAATCTCATTAAGAAATATTCACCAAGAAAGCCCATTTGTGAAAGTAATACGTACTTTCTGCCCAAATCACTATGAAATGTGAATATTACCTGGCAAATAAACCAGGCTTCTGCACTGCTTACTCAAAAAAAAAAAAAAAAAAATCCCCACATACCCAGTCCAAGGAAATTTCCTGTCCATATAGCATAGTCAAGATATTGGGAAAGGCTCCAAGAGACATCTTTTGACTCCCCCAGTGAATACAGTACCAACAATAAAACACTGCACTTGATATTTCCAACACATTCACCAATTCCTGAATTTTTAAGTTAGGCAAAGTGCAAACACTACTGCAAAACATGCAGTATGTCTGGGTAGTTATAAAAAGAGTTATTTCCATTTCTGTGAGCATTCAGGATGTTGCTACCAGAAGGAAACATTATCTGCCTCATTCGTTTCTATCCTTATTTTGACCACACAATATTTCTAATTAAGCATCCTGGTACAATGGTACTTTATGAACAACATTTATTAAAGGCATTGCTGCATTCTCATTTATTTTTCAAAGGTTATTAAGTTAATGCAAATGTCATTTTTAAGTTGTGAGGAAATAAGCCCAAGGAGGATTATAATTAAAATCAAACAGAAACTGGAGGTTGATATACTATGTATGAATTTATACTGAATGAATGAGTCATTTATTGAGTGCAATTAAGAGGCTTGTGGACCTTTTTTTTAAAGTTCCTTCTAAAGCCTTAACTAAAATAAACAACTAAAACTCAAATAAATTCCTTTTTAAGAAAAGAACGTGAACCCAATACACATAACCCTGAGCTTGCAGATATGATGTGATTTACTGCTGCTGCCTAAACAATGCTGAATACCCATCTAAAAGACCCTGCTACATCCCACAGAGATTAAGCCACACAGGTCATTGCATCCTCAGTATAGAGAAGGTACCTTCATTTCCATCTGCCTTCTTTTAGATCTAAAATACTGTCTTCCATTTATCTCCACTTTTAATACACTAGAGAGCAACTACACAAAAAATACAACAGGGAGAAAAATGCACATATATACCTTACTTCAGCTTTTACTTTGGAAGTGTTTGAAAATAATTTTCCCCACATCTCTCAGACAAAACATATAAAAGATAACAGGATAATAGTAATGATTATTATAAAAATCTCCTTGGGTTATGAAATCCAAGATCCAAATTGAAATCTATTTCCAAATTTGTTGTCCGAAAAGAAAAACACCGTTCCAGTGGAAAGATCAAAACCACCCAAATTAATGTTGTACGTTATGAAAAACATAATCTTTAAACTGCTGATCGAGGTGATGACAGGTACATGTGAACTTCTTCATTAAAAGCACTTTCAAGAGAGTCACTTAGTGATTTGTTGTGACAGACAGAATGTTCCGTGAACTCCATGTACTGGTGTTTTGGTAATCAATAATGGAACTGGGTTTCAAAACAAGTGCTTTGAGGGAACCTCTGGCAGAAAGGTAGACACTATAAAATTAATAGCTGTGGACAGTACAGGCAAGAAATGTCAATTGAGGAACTCTTCTTTTATGTTTGTACTTCAAAGAATAGCAGGAATTATGAAACCTGCTTTTCTATGCACCCTGGTTAACAGGGTTAAATTCACAAGGCAATTTCCCCCCTCAGTTAGGGCATTAAGCTATATCTTCCTCTTCTATCTGGCTTCTCACTTTCATGAGACGTGCAGGTCCCTAACACATTTTTAGAGCTTTACCTTCAGTCATATTTGTTTGATATAGCCCAGCAGATTAACAAGCTACTGGCATGGGAAACCAGACAGGAGGCAGCACAAAGCAAGCAGCAGACGGCATAATCACTTAAGCCTTTTTTTTTTTTAGCAACGCAAACTAAAAGTTTCCTTTGGTACAATTTTCAACTCAAGCTTGACAAGAAAAATACTCTAATATACTGTAGTTGCAAATACAAAAAGCACTCTCTCTGGGGTTTTGGTTTTTTTCTTGCCTATGTTGCTGAAAAAATAAAATACAATAGTAGCACTAAATAAATAAAGCAACAAAATGACCTGGGCAAAACAGAACAGCTTTCAACAGTTTGGGCTGGAACCTGAACGACTGTACCTTAGATTGCAATAAATGACATCACCATCACTACTAATGATTTAAATGATACACAGAGAACTCACCATGAATATTTTCCATTGCATCACTACAATCTCATTTTAACAACATGTGTGACAGAAGGCTGATTAAAGTACATTGTTTCTTGTCTGACAGTGTTGTGATGATGTGTTACAGCAACTAAGCAATGAGGCTGCAGTGATAAATTACTGCAGAATGTTGTGAGTGTGGCCCTTTATAATGGATGATTATTTGATACCTCATCAGAGCACTTTTGGAAGCAAAAGTCTGGGACACTGATCTGCTTGGTAAGGTCTGAACTTCGTGAAAGTTTGCTAAAAAATAATTTGAGGCACAGATCTGGTAAACAGCCTTTTGTGAGCCCACATTTCATGTTACTGGGCTGCAGTGAGTGCAAGAGGAACCTCTCCATTCAAAAGGACATCCCATCTAAACAGGCTGTATCTCAGAGAGGAGAACAGCAGACAGCTGTGTTACAGAGCTGTGACCAAACTCCTTCAGAGAGTAGGAAAGGAAGGTGTTTGAGAAGCAGCTCTGTAGTGAAGGAACTGAGAACAAAAGAGATGGTGGAAACAGGGAACTGACGTGCTGACAGGTTGATTATTGAGAATGAGACAACAGAGGTGATGGGGGGGGGGGGTTGCTGATATCAAGATACTGTTATAGTCTTCAGTACTTTGATTTTTGAACAATATACCTGGAACTGATATAAGCAGGCACAAACATCCCAAAGGGATAACAAATAGAATAATGCAGAGTCTGTGGAGATGCTAAAAACATGGACAAACATTCAAGTGCTCAAGAACACGTGAGAACAGTAACAGGTATGGGTTTTGCTCTTGGAAAAAGTAGAAAAGCTGCACAGGTGGATGACATCTAAAAAAGTTAAAGGTCCCATTCTTGCAAAAAAATTTCCTCAGTAATTAGGCATGAGGGATTGATATGGCACAAAACAGGACGTGGGTGGAATATTTGCTTCCTCATTTTTCCTAAATGTGAAGAAAGCTCACATTTGAGTCTAAGTGAGCAAATTCCAGGTTTCTGAAAGCCTCCTACTAATCTCAGCAGTTTTTCTGGAACAAGTGGGGGCCGGGAAGTTCAGTAGGAACAAATCAAATATAACTTAAGAGTGTCTGACAAGTTTGATTCACTTTTATCAACAAATCTGGGTGAAGAAACATACAGAGAGTGGCTGTATGTCAACAAAGTGAAGGGACCTCAATGCCCTAGTTGCCCTCACTTCCACATCATGAGCAGATTGCAGGATGCAATCTAAAAACTTCTACATCTGAGTCTACACCTGGTGCAGGTCTTTAAAAACACTGGTCCCCGCTTTACGTGAAATAATAGGTAATTTCTCTCCTGCTGCTACCTCTTTTTGTTAAAAACAAGTACACACACAGAGAGCTTTCATGTGACTTGATAGCCTTCAACTAGATAGTCTCCAACCAGCTTTGCTGGCTTTCCTGGGCACGGGCCCGCTGCCCTCCCACGGCGATGCCTGGCAGGAGGCAGTGGGAAGCTGGAGCTCTGATGCTGTGTTAGTGCTGGCTCTGGCTCAGCATCCTGACAAGCTTCCCAGGGCCAGGCACTGCTGGGGATTCCTGCAGAGTTTTCAATTAGCACTATGCAGACGCAGTCAGTGCCAGGAGGCGACACATCAGCCCATGTCCTGCACACACACCCACCCACAGTCCAGGTTTGGACCTTGACTTGGTGACTGCTGCTCACCATTCCCATCCTAAAGGGCAAATGTCCAGGGCAATGGATTTGTTTTCTGCTCACTTGGGAGCAGGGTCAGCAGCGTATCTGGCAGGGTTTTAGGAATTCAGTAGCAAAATAACAAAGCTGAAAACTTATTTCGAAATGAAACTGGACAATCTATTTCATTTATTTTTATAGGTCTAGTTTTTAAATAGTTGTACTTGCATTGAATCTTTTGGTTTCCCTTTATCCATCGTTAAAGGAATTCTGTTAGATCTGGTCTAGTGGAAGGTGAATATAGTGGAATTAAAATAGTCCAAGACAGTCTTATCAGTGCAGTGATCTATATGTATAGCACTTAGAGCACAATGTTCTGCAACACAGGAGAATAAGCTGGGCTACCTGGACAGTTATAAGATGCAAAGACATGCTTGTGCATTTCCTCCACTTCCAAAGTAAGCCAGAGCAATCCTATCACCATTCTTGCAACAGCTTAGTTTTTAAAATACTTAACTGTAAGCAAAATAAATTTACTTCTCCAGCAATTTCTTCTTCAGGCCTTCAGCCTTAACAAGAAATGGCTTAGCCTATATCTTTACATCAAGTACCCAGTAATGACAGAGAGCACTGGCGAAGGACTGGGGCAGGTGGATGCTGAAACTTTGACTCCCCAGCACCCAGCACTGTCATGTTATTTGGGTTTTTGCAAAGACAGAAAGTAGATAAAGATGTCATGGGTCCTTGTACCTGAAATTTCCCTACTGCTGTGACCAGCAAGAGGGGAACAGTTGGCTCACTGCAGTGATAAATGAGGAAGCCATTATTATGAGGTGCACTAACATGGTTTTTTCCCCCCTCTATTGGCAGTATATTTACCACTACAGATCTCCCCTGAAGAAGGGAAAAACACTGCTGTAACTTTATGTTCCTCTGTTTCATCTGCAGTCTATGCTGATGCTGCACCGTACAGTGTTTGACTTCAGCACTGAACACAATGAGAACACAAAGCAATTTAAACTTACTTTCCCACGAATCCCAACATCATCATTTGCAGAATTTTAGAACAGAATAGAGTGGAATAGAATAGAATAGATCTGGATGTCATTTACATCATCAAAACACTCATTATAGCTTAGATAGTGAAAATCACAGTGAACAAATGCGTGCCACTGGAATATAAATTAAACATTGTGATTGCTGTGAAGCATCTGCATAGTATGTATCAATCACTAAAACTCCAAAAAAATTCAGATTTTAGGAGAATCTCTTTTTCAACAAAGCTCTCCTAACCTGGATACGTTTTGTTCTACTGTGCACTTATGTTCTTATCTAAATCTCCATTTAGTAAAATGTATTTTGATCAATCTGATGATGGAAAAACTCAAGCAAGTTTCACAACAGTACAGACACTTCACAAGTTTAGCTTGGATTCTTTTTTCCCTCCTGTTCTTATTCTTGTTCATATCGACTTTACACTGAAAACTTACTTTAAAAAGTACTCTTAATCTGAGCAACAGTAGAAGACTCTGACCTTCTGCAAAACACTGAAAAGACACCAAATGCCAATGTTCGTATACCAGGTGGGTTAGAACAAATTCCTTTAAGCAGCCCAAAAAATTGCCTCTGGCTTTCAGCTACAAAAAAGTTCACAAATTCAGATAAAAAAATTCTGAGTGGTATTTCTAAATTGCTTTATCTTCTGTGCCCAGTTTGACCGGAAATTGAGATTTATGTTTGAAAAATTGACTATAGACCCTTGGAGCTTGCCTGAGCTATTTTAAGCACCATGTAAACTACATAGACATAACAGTGTTTCTTCTAATTATGCTATATGAAAAATAAAAAAAGCAGCTTATTCCCACCATATATTGTTCACAAATGCCTCACTGTCTCTTTGACAAATGGCCTGTGGCAAATTGCTGAAATAATCTCTTGCAGCACTGCAGCTTAAAAGATCCATGCCATTGAATACTCTCCCTCAAAAGCTAAAGTCTAGCCTCAAAATTCCAAATACTGCAGCTTAATAAAATGTTAAAGATTGAGAGACCCTCTCTCAGGATCAGCTGTCAAATATCTTTTGAAAAAAAGAGATGTGAACAGCCTCTACTTTAGAGACTGAATGCCTTAGTCTTTGTGAAAAGAAAAAAAAGGAAAAAAAAGAAAAAGACACAGCAAGGGGTGTTTTTCACTGAAAAAAAAAAAAAAACAAAAGAAAGAAAAAAAGCAGAATATGCTTTTTGATGGTAAAATGATAGTGTTTTGATCTTCTGCTGAAGACTATGGCAGGGATAATTATTTTAAATGTTAGAATCCTGTTTGCAATTGAAATGCACAACTGCAGTTAACTCCCTTCCAACAGTTTTAAATATCCACTGCTTTTGTAGAACTTTCTTGGGAATTGTTTATGCTTTTTCAATCACACATAGAGCATTCCCCTGGTACATGCACCCAGCCTCCTCAGCCCAGCAAACCTCCAAACTCCATCCGGGCTTTCCTCCCTGCCCTTAATAAAATGTCACTGTAGTTCATGACACTTTGGACTTTGTTTATTCCCTTCCAGTCAAGCCTTATCTCAGATTATTTTGGGAAGTTTTGGTAGCACTCTTCATCGCCATATGCCTGGAAAGCTAATGCCCCACAGACTCTGCTAGGAGGGAAAACTGACTCCTTTTTGATGACCAGAGGAAAGGGAACACAGGGCAGTGTCTGCAGGGACCGCAGTGGGGGAGGTACAACCCAGCACCTGTCCCAGATACATCACACTGCTGGTTTGAGGCCCCACACGAGGATGGGAAATGGAGAAAAACATGGGGACACACATCTTGTTCTGCTGCTCAGTGCAGGGAAGAGGCAGTGGGCTTATATTCCAGGAGCAATGTTGATAATTGTCACCGCTAGGGCTCATCAGTCAGAGCACAAAGAGGATCGTTCAGTCCCAAGCCATGAAGGACATTCTCCTCCAGCCCCCAAACCCACATCTTTCATTATAGATGCATTTTATGCTCACATCTAACCCTATGTTAAATAAAGGTACCTTTTTTATTGTGCCTGCCAGACTTATTTTTGAACATGAAATGTGTGAAATCTTTTGCAACCACTTTAGATCCTGGAAGAGAAGAAGAAGGGGAGCTATTTAATGAGAATTAATGGGAGATGCACTGAGCATTCCCCACACTGTCAGACATGCACTGTGTGGGCATTCAGAGAGTTTTAAAACTTTCAAATTCCAATCTATTTGTCAATACCAAAACACTTAGTGGTAAAACTCCTGTGTAATTAATGCTTAGCTGAAGTTATAAAGCAAAGGGGTGTTTATGCTGCTTTAAGCACACCAGCAAGAGTCCATGTTCCAACTACAAAGTGCTGCTTAGGGAATAATCAATCATTTCTACCATGTTAATAAAGATTATTTATTTTGAATACTAACTGCAGAAAATTGCTCAAAATACTTTAATTTCAAATATTTTTTTCTACACTTTCTGACAGGAAGCACAGAACCCCTTTCCTTATAATCACACCCCACTAAGATCAGAAGACTTAAAACTCCACAAAAACACCTAAGGCCTCATTTTATATTTTGTAACAAAAAGATTCCCTGTGGCGGTTTTTCAATTCGTTGCATTTCAGCCTTTTGGTTCAGTGCCCACAGAAATTAAGGAAGATACTCTTACAGCCTCCAGAATCCACCCGGTGAGAACTCTGCTCTTGTCCTTCATTTCACAAAGCTGCCATGTGTATATCCTGTAGAAAACGTAAATGCAAACCAAGGAGCCTGAACAAAATTAGGGCTGCAGAACTAAATGAACTGCTGCTTAACCCAACAATATTTGCACTGCACTGGTAATTTGGGTTTCGAACGACACTATTGCTCAGTGGCATTTCAGCTGCACTGGCAGAAGAACAAATTATTTTGTTTTTATTTTTAGCTGAAGTCCCTAAGTACAGAGTGCTCAAATAAAGTCATTGAGTGATGGTAAAAACAAAGGCAGAAGGAAGTGGGGCTTTGAATTCCTCAGGAACTCTCCTGAGCTGAAGCAGGAGAGGACTATGGTACTCACAGAGCAAAAGCTGGGCTAGATGGAGCACTGCTATTGATCAGTAAGACAGAAGGGAAACTAATACACTGCGTCTAAATCTGATCCCTAAAAGTAATTCCTATTACATAGCTGGTGTATGCATATCATCCTCTTGATCAACTGCACAGGCTTCAGAGAGTTTTAGAGTTTCCATAACATGTCAGATGTTGCCAGTGTTCTTGCTTTTTTCTCCAAGTCTGTTTACTTTTCCTGCACTTAAAATCCTCAAGTTTAAATAACTTGACCGTATTTATTTTCACTGAGTTTACTCAGGGCTGAATAAGGTGGGGTTTCTTTTGGCACATGGAAACCTTAATTTAAATTTAAATTATTAACACATAAATAATGTAGATATAAAAAATGACTCAAATATACTCTCAAATACACTCTCTACATAACTGCTCTCTCTCTCTAAATATACATAGATATTTATACAAATACACACAAAAGTTATCTAAGAGAATCAGCCAACATACAATCCCCTCTCTAACAATATGTGAAATTCTGAAATTAGATGGACTATTGCCCAAACTGGTCCATGCACACAAGTGGTTACTTCTTCTGGTGATCTAGTTCTAAGAGAAGATAATGAAAGTGAAATCATTACAAGATCAAATAACATATAAAATAAATAGAATGTAAAATTATAGTGTAGTAGTTTTTATTACTGGAGACTATGTAATATTTTGATGCATCTATGCAGAAATTAATAAAAATTATATATATCTATCCTTTAAAGTATTAAACTACATTTTCTGCAGTACAAACTACTTTCTGTAACTAGCACACCTGCCTCTAAAATGCTTCTAAAAAGTAGAGCAACAATAATGAAAATGACCCTTCACTATTTGTGAAAAGTTCCGCTTTTTGAGACCATCAGAAGAAATAAATTCCCAAAGCTGGAATGCAGCTTTCTGAAGTTTATAGCTACATTATCTTAGGCCAGTCACCACGTGTGAGGTCACTTTTGAAGAGGGGATATCTCTAAAACAGAAGACTTCAGCAATGCTATTAAATGAAGAATAACTACAGACACAGGTCAAAGTGTAACAGGGAAACTCAGCCATGCACTGGAGATGGATGGGAGTAATGGACTGATCAGGAAAACTCCTGTGGTGCCCAGTGACAACAGCACTCCACAGTGCAGCTTTTCCCTGCGGATGCAGAGCACGCACAGCTGGCTCAGCAACATCTGCTGGAGGTGGGCATCCCTCAGTGACCCTGGGAACACACTATAATGGCAGTGCCTGCCCATCCCAGGCACACAGCACTGAACCATCACCAACCTGCTGGTGCAGAGCCACTGGGAGAGCTGAGAGATGCCCTTTCCTCCCATTCATTACTCTGAGAAGTCTGACCCAAGCATGTCAAAGGGTTATAGGATTACAGAACCACAAAATGGTTCTGGTTGGAAGGCACCTTAAAGATCTTCTTGTTCTAAGCCCCCTGCCACGGGCAGGGACACCTTCCACTTGACCAGGTTGCTCCAAGCCCCATCCAGCCTGGCCTTGGGATATCGTGATGATGTCAATGGCACTGCAGCAGGTGAGTGCTTCTTCAGCTCTTGACTGAATTACAGGTCACAGGAACTTTTCTTCTTTTAAACTAGTGCTCAGAGCAGTCTTTAATTTCATTTTCTGATACCCTGGCATATAGGAAGAACTCCACAATAATGGTTTAAGTATGGATCAAAAAGTGACAGAGGTAAACAGAGCTAAACTTAAAAATGGAATAATTTTGTAATAAATTGGTTGAGGAGTTTAGGGGATACTTGTTAAAGTTCTGAACCTGACAGGTCTGTGAATGGTACTACCTTTTAAAAAAGCATTTGAAGCCTAAATGATTGCTGCCAAATACTTTCTGTAAGTAATGGAGGAATGCCTACCATTTATGGGTAATTACTCATTTCCACCCATTTCTAAAAGCAGTGGCACGAGGTGAGACATGAATTGTGCAGTGTTTCATTACATAAGGATGCATTGGGTCTTTTTATGGAATGTAACCTGCCAAAATCTAAAAGAATATCTCTTATTAATAAATGATGCTTTCTCAAAGGCACTTTGCATTTCACAGAGTAGAGGACAACAACTCGAAAGGGTAAGAAGAGTTCTAAAGCGGGAATGATGAATATGATGGTTTCCTTCCTGCCAGATCTGCATTACCCTGCAGCCCCACAGTGCAAAGACCTGAACTTTAGAGCTGTGTATTATGTCATCTGAAACTTGAAAGGAATAAAGATGTCACTGCTGGCACCAGCTGATGACCAAGGAGAGGTTCCTGACTCCTGGAGTGCCGAGAGACTTGCTGAATCCTAGACTGATGACTCAAAGAAACACTACCATTCCTTAGTGGGCAACCATGGATAGGTAGCAGAGGTTGGAAAGATGTTTAGCTTGTTTTCTTTTAGGCTGCCTTCATGCTTTGAAGTTCTGGGTGAATAAAATATTAATATTCATGCTTCAAAAAGAACGGGCGAGTTGACTGTGGCTTCCAGGACTTGTGACAGCTTTGCTTGTTCTCACACTCTGAAATTCATCTGTAAAACTCTCTGCTTTGTTTAAAACTTGAATTCCAGCAGAGCTCTGCCCTTTTAGACAATCAACCCAAAGCTCTAGAGGAGAAACCTCCACGCTTTGCCATGTGGCTGTAATAAATAGCTGAGACTGACTCCGAGCAGAAGCGTGATCCAATCCCCACAGCAGGAATGCAGTGAAGCAGGACGTTTATGATGGAGTTATTGTGCTGATGAGAGCACCAGGCATAAACAGGATCTCTGAGCAGTGTCACAAGAAGGACTCAACACAATACATAGCAATTAATTAAAAACTGGAGTAAACACCAGGAAGATCTTGTTGTTAATAGAGCTAATGTGCAATGGGCTGCATGGGATGGACACAAATGTAGCAGTTTTGAAAGCAGAGAAGCTCTAGGGCTTTAGTGACATGCCCACACTGACACAACCTATACCCAGCACGCCCAGGGGATGGGCAATCCCAGTAGGGCCCCAGCCAGTGACGTCTGAGTGACTAACAGTGCTTCTGGCAAAGGGAGAGGAAGGGAAAAGGCTCTGGATCATCTTGGAGGGTAAAATCTGAGCTGGGGATCCCAACTGGTGTTTCCTCCATCCCCAGAGCTGAGCATGGCAGAGATCACCATCACGAGTCAGAGCCCAGGCATCAGAGCAGCTGTGACAAGAGCCCTGGTGACGTGGGAGTCATCACTGAACACAGAGACTGATGGGGCAGGCAAGGAGAATGGCTTTGACAGGGCTCTGATGAGGGTCTGCCTACTTAAAGCCAGAATAACTACATTTATCTTAAATAAAAACTCCCCCCATCTTAACCCTGGACTCCCTGGCTGCAAGTGGACATCCCTCGAGCCCAGCTGGGGGTCAGGGAATGCCAAGGTGGGGCTCAAGCCAGCATTGTCTAGGGGTTGTTTATTTATCAGGGAAGCTTTAGGAACTGAATCTGGTCCTTTCCCCCACCCCTAGACAGGTTTGTCAGGATTTTTAATTTGAAGGATGATAATTTTTGAAGTACCCCAAGTGAATTATGGTCTTGAGAATTTTCTCAGTTATAATTTACCTTCAAGTTTTATTTGTGTACTGCAGGGCCTCGCTTCAGAAAACCACACAAAATCATCCTAATTTTAACCCTATATTAAAGTATTGCACTACTCTAGAGCATAAACACTTAAGGATATTAAGTAATTAGTGCTGTAACTGTTTTTGGAAAAGGAATGCTGCAATTTAAATTTGTGACAAAATAAGGAGGTTATTTTTAACCTGCCAAATCTCTCAACACCAGCTGTCACAACATTATACTGAAAATAAGCATGGCAGTCTTCTCTCTTCTTCATATTTTATACCCCTCCTCATCTTTATATCTTATGTTGCTGCAAGCAAGTCCTGTCTATTTTTAATTTAATGGACATATCTTCCCAGGTCAAATACCTGAGCTCTACGCTTTTCAGATAACTAATGCCTCCTTTTTCAATCTACATATTGTTTTACTTTTCTTTGGTCTTGTTTGGTGGGATTTTTTCATCCCCCTGTATTCAGGCAGATGTTTTTGTCACAGTGAAACGCCCCAATTAAGCTCAGTGTAGTCCAGGGGAACAGGCACAAATCGGTTCTCAGGATCTTCAACAAATTCTAATCATCACTCTGAAGCCTTGGTGAAAACATTGGTTTGTTCTGTCCTGTGTAAGTGGTTGGGAATACCACCATACCTTCGCTTTTTGGATGAAGTAAATAGCACTCCCTATTAACTGCCTCAAAAATTATTTCATGTCAAGGGATTTTTTTTTTTGTTGCCTATGATTTTGCCTTTCTTGTTACAGAAGTTTACTGTATCACTGCATCAACAGGGGAGAAAAACAAACCAATCGCCCTCAAACCCCAGAATATTATTAGGAGATCTAGAAAGCAATATCACAGATGAAAAAATAATCTTGCAGTGATATTTAATTGCCTACATTCCATCTTTCTGCTGTCATGAGTTGGGCTGCACCAGTATAATTCAGGGCAGAATTTGGCCTTTTATGTTTAACTTGTCTACATTTATTTTTTTTTTCAAAATTCTCACATGTCCTTGATAATTAGTTCTCAGATCTAAGTACTGAATAACAGCACGTTGCAGAAATTAGAAGAAAAAAAAATAAACTAGTTGTCAACATCATACTGAGTAATTCAATAGTACTAGAATATCCCGAGGGTGGATATGAATAAACAATTCATGAAGAGCTGGCAAATTACATTTCAGCTTCTGTTTACTGCAAAACTAGTCAAATACTTAGCTCTATTGAATAAAGATAGCCCACTGGGCTTAGAATAAAGAGCACTTAAGAGTTTTCCTCCTATATTTGTTTTGTGCAAGGTAGGTTTAGGCTTTTATGCAATCTTGTATACAAACAGATGAGGTGACACCAGACAAGGTCAAAGAGGAACTCTGATGACCTGCAGCAAGCTGAGTTAGTCCTTAATTCTTTAACAGTGTACACATAATAACGATGAACTAAAAGGTATATGTCTGTAAGTTTTTAGACCAATCTTTAAGATCAGATGAAAAACTAATACAACTTGCAATATCTTCATGGTACATTTAGAAGCATTCCTGGCATTAGATGTCTTGTGATGAGTCAGTAATGTCTGATTCTTCAAGGTCTGCGTTCATATTCGTCTTTTAACTCTAAATAAAATGCTTTTAACTCTTAGAAGTCAGTCATTATAGCAAATCAGTGAGGAAGAGAAGGTCACCAAATACGCTTAGGTGTGTAATTGCTGGCAGAAAATCACAGACTAATTTGGGGTGGAAGGGTCTCCTGAAGACCATCAGGGGAAGATGACCTTGCAAAGCAGAGCCCACTTGGAAGCTGAATCTAACTTTGTACCAGGTTGCTCAGGACTTTTTCTGGCAATGTTTTTCGTACCCCTAAGAATGGAGACTATAAACTATCTCTAGACAACTTGTTCCAACGTTTGACTGTCCTCATTCCAAATACTTTTCCTAATATCTGCTCAGAAGTTCCTTTGCTGCAGTTGGGCCCCGTTTCTTGTGCTGTTTAACAACACAGAAGGCTCTACCATCCTGTTTCAGGTCACATAATTGATTTATGGAATACCAGGACAGCACCATTCAGAAAACTGAGAGCTGTGGAAATTTTCTCAGCCTTTATGGTGCTTGTGAAAAATCTCTCAAATTGGAAAGAAAATCCCCACCTCCAGCTATGGGGTCAGATTGCAAGGTTCACTTGTTTGTTGTTAAACATTCTCCAATGAAATCTTCCCCCTATCAGCAGGGAGGGAATTAGGAGAAGAAAGAAAGTGCAACAGAAAGGTCACATTAAAGAGAAATCCCTAATATGCTGCAGCCTTTACCAGTTTATGCAGCAGAAGAATTACTTTTAGTATGACAGTGCTTTTTCACAGATATATTAAGAGCAATGTGATCAAGACCTATTTGCTACATAACATACACCAAAGAACCTCATTCTAAAACTGGAATTTTTATTTAAATGCATGAATTCACAAACTTCCTTTGCTCTGTAGAACTGCAGTTTGATAAAGGCATCAGGACAAGCCTGAAATCCATCGTTAATTGCCTTAAACTTTATTTACGCCCATAACACCAGATCCAACGAATCTGCTGCTTCATTCCTCAGCAGTAATGCTGGTAAATCTGTCTCTACACCCTTAAATTGGTTGTCCAGTTAATTCCACAGTGTCCAATAAAATTCATGAGATGTGCACTGCTTTTGCTTTTTGGATATAATTTGGCATCTCGTGTGAGATTCGTTTGCGGAAGAGGCCCTAGGACTGCTGAAATGTCAGGGCCATAAAAGCAAGCTGCTGTCAGTCTTTAGGGAAATATTATGGAGGAGAGTTAGCAAGTGCCTTGCTAGCCTTCTCATCCCAGTAGGAATGTGCTTTGGGGCAGTTTAGGAGGAGAAAAGCTTGAGAGTAAATGGAAAAAAACTGCTGCAAGGTGAACTGGCAAACAAGCTTCTGGGATGCTTAATCAATTCACTGGTACTCACTCTTTTTGACCTGGGAAGAGAGGGGAGGTGGTTTTATAGTATTGCTACTTAAGAAAATTACCGAGACAGAACTTATATTGTTTACTCAACCATTATGCTGTATGAGGCACTGATAAATAACACTGAAGTGACAATCTCTGTAATGAGATTCACAATCATTCTCATCACAAACCCACATGATTTATTAGTGTGAATTGATACCTCAGCTAGAGATGTCCTGACAGTCAGATTTTAACTGAAGGCTGCAGGTAATTTTAACAATATTTTCCTGTTCAGATCTTATATTTGATTTGCTTCTACCTGCTCCCATGGTTTATACTGACAGCATTAAAAATGGGTTACTGCACTGTGGCATTTTACAAAGGTTCATGTCACTTCTTGTTACTTCATCTCATGTTGCAACACGACAGAGCATGGTCTGATATAATGTGGTGTGGCCTCCTGTATTAGAAAGGGTCAAAAATTTTCTAAACAGCAATATTTACGTTGCAATGGATATTAATTCAGAGGTATTAAATGCCATATTGAACACTGGCAGCACATTATTTTCCATCTCTGTTAATTTGTATGGCTCACACACACTGGGTTACATCGGTCACTGCTCTGCACCAGAAAATTGGGTCTGTAGTAAAGAGAGAGACTGAGGAGAAAAAATGGGTAGAAGTAAAAGTAAAATGAACTCTCTTTCTGCTCTAAAATGCACCAAAAATTTATTTTTCATTGGAAATTGCTGAGCCTGTAGATGTGCACACCACTTTAAGGTCTTAATAAGGCATCCAGGTGAGACTATCCTATACGGTCATGTCAAAACTTGCCTGTCAGTGTACAGGATAATAACACATGTTCTGAGAGCTTCTGCAGCTATTTGTACACCTTGTTTTTAGCCCTACTACTCTCTGTAGGTTATAAGCAGAAGGGAAGGTCAGCTTTTCCTTTTATAGCAGCAAACTCATCACAGGTACAACCTGCATGTGGGAAAACCCCAAGTCATTCTTTTCCATTTAATTTAATTTCCTCCAGTTTCTAGTGAAGTGAGCATAGAATTAGCTCCAATATTTACCTAAAGACTTAGTGAACTTACGATCAAATTAGCAAAACTTCCCTCCAAGTCTCAAATGGAGTTTTTCTTGCCTTTCTCCTAAATAACATTTTTAAGGGCCAGAAGGGAGAGTTCAGATGATGCCCAGTGACAGTTTCCACTTGTGTTTGAGAGTTCTGGAATTAGGGAGAAAATTTTGGCAAAGGGGTCATGCAAGCATTGCTGCCTTTTCCTCATCACAGAGACTCCTGCTGTTTTTCCTGCTTTGAGTCCAGCTTATTTTGTATGAATTTGGTATTTCTCATTACAATTATGGGAAGAAAGGAAAGCATGTAGAAATACTACAACAGATGAGTGTGAGCTCTAGCAAGACTCTCAATAAAAGCTGATGTATAAAAACCTGATAATACACAAATCACTATTTATTTGATTGTATAATATATAGGAAAATTAGGGTTGAATGGAAGATCAAACACATGGTACCGATAAGTTTGTCAGAAATTTATACTAATTAAAGGGTATTTTACTCTACAAGTGATACCATTGAGAGATGAATGCATGTAAGTCATCTCAGAGTATTTCTCTACTTGCTACTGCAAAACAGCCCAGAAGTGAGAGTTTCTGTGTGCAGACTGCCACTGACTGGTGGCAACAGTGTAAATGTTGGTATAAAATTAAACCAATTTAACTTAAAACAGGTGCAAAAGACTGTGTTATTTGGGCTTAAGCCAAACTCATTTAAGGTAATTTCAATCAATATTAATTGACTTATGTTAAATTTAATTAAACCAGTCCTAAAAAAAAAAAAAATTAAATTGAAAGTGCTTTGATGAGAAGTTGTACAGAATTAGCTTACATTAGGTTTAAAAATTACATATGGTAAATTGTACAACCATCTTTCATAGAGGAATGTCTAAAGTTAAAGAGGTAAGTTGGTGATGGGAGAGAGTTCATGTCCTACATGCTGCCTGAATCAGAGATGGAGCCTCAGCCAGACCTTTTGGTGAAGACCAGGATGGGAACAGAAATCTACTCCAGCCAGTTTGTTCCACCAGGAATGGTGTCACTGCAGAGCACAGTAAGCAATGGCAAGACCTTTCTTGGAAATTATCCACCAGCTTTTTTTCAAACTGAAAAATGGCAACTTCTCAGAATCTTAATAATTTCGACAGAAGCTTTACAAAAGTCCCCGGTATAAACACCCTCAGACATAACAACGCTTTTTAAGGACACTGTAAAATTAAAATAATTTCCTTTTAACATGTATTTTGAAATTGCCTTTTCTTTTTTTTTTGTTTATGTGATTGCACTCTACACCAGCAGTAGTGCACCACAATGAGTGATACAGTCATCTGAACATGAGAGTTGTGGATGTCTCATCCCTGGAAGTGTTCAAGGTAGGACAGGGCTTGGAACAACCTGGACTGGTAGAAGGTGACCCTGCCCAGGGCAGGGGGTTGGAACAAGATGAGGCCCCTTCCAAGCCAAACCATTCTCTGAGGTTTCACTTTTGAGCCATCAAAGACACATTTGCCAACCAGCATTGATTAAAACATGTCATTTTTTCTGGACTGAAACATATCCTGCTTTAGTTAACAGTGGAACGTTCCGATGCCTTGACAATGAATAATAAATAACAGGTGTCCTTAAAATGACTTTAAAAGTAAACCCAAGTATTTCAATCACATTGTTTGATACTATGTCAAGTCAAGAGCACACACTGGAAAGTGTGGCAGGCTGCCCCCTCCAACAGCACAGCCTGTCTTTTTGTTAAAGTTCATAATGAAAACACAAAGAATTTCCATGAAACATCTCCACTTCCTTGAAACACCATTTTCCAGGAAAAAGCATTCTGCTGGAAAATTTCTGACTAGCTCTTCTGTCTCATTTCTTTCCATTATATGTACTCAGCAACTCAAAGTGTTCCTACAACAGGCAAGTGCATTACAACCCAGACACCTGGCTTGGCCTCCAATAATAAGTAAAAGTCACACTGAACTTGGAAAAAAAGTAAAAATTCTCTGCCACCCTATCTTCCACTAAAATACATGGAAAAAATTAATGTGATTTTGCCTTCAGTAAATGGACAAAATCTCTGTAGAATCTAATGCATCAAACTTCTGATTATTTGCCATGTCCTCAGAATACCTAGCACAGCACACTCGATGGGTTGTTATGTAAAAAACTGTTAAATGTGGGAGGTTTTCAGCTACTCTGTAATTAGTGTTTTCACAGAGTCCTCTTGTGCTTGGTGTTGAGTGGGACCATTCCCCCATGTGTCTCCCACCTGCAGGTGTGTGATTCCCAGCTCCAGAGAGCCAAGGGAGACCACAGAGGGGCCAACCTCACTACTCGACTCACTTTGGCAACTGCCTTTGGGAGTAAAACTACAAGAGAAGGAAATAAGATTGTTCTGTGGCAGAGAAAGGGAGAGAAACAAGGTTCAAGTGAGAGTCCTGGGATCTAAAAATCACATAGTGAGGTGCCCAGGGGCACCAGCACAGAGCCAGATAACTGAGTTGGGCCATCGGGCAGGAGTGACTGAGCTCCACCTTCATCAGAGGAAGAGGTGACAGGGAAAGGTGGGAGAAAAAGCCAACAGATGGGAGGATGAGGAGGCGTGGAAGAGCAGAAATGCAATTAACAGTTTTCCAAGTGGTTTAAATGGTTATGAATTAAGAACTGCAAAAATTCACAGATAACAACAACAACAACAACCGAACATTTTCCACCTGTAGGTGCCAAGTGCTCCGAGAGGAGCCACGCAGCATTAACTCCATCTGCAGAGAACAAAACTGAGGCACACAGGGGGAAAATAAAAGGTGCACCACAGGCTGGTTTCAGAGACAGCAACAGTGTGAGAGGGGCAGCTACAGCTTCCCCCCCCCCCTTGCCCAGCTACACATCCTGGGTCTACTTTTCCTCGTCTAGTAATGAATTCTATAATTATAAAAATAGTCTGTGGATAAAAATGCAGACATGGGGGGAATCAGTGAGTGTGAAAAGGGAATCTACAAATCAACGTGATCAGGGTTGTGCAGAGGTTGAGAGTGACAGATTAAGGAACTAAGTTTTCAGAAACATTTATTCTTAAATGGTTTTCCAGACAAACTCAGTGACCTTATCCATTTCAATTAACTGAAATCTACGAACACAGTGGGGGAAGACATTTTTCAAAGATCTCAAGTTCACATTTTACAGGGAACAGAAGGTTCTCAAACCTTGAAGATGGCCATTAGCTTTTCACAATATTTTAGTGTTTTGTAAGTAGCCAGGTCATTTCTAATTACCAAAAGCAGAACCCTTCAGACAGAATGTATTCTAAAGTTGTGTGCTAGAAATGCAACAAAATCTTCTAATAATTGGGGGTAAAAATGTTAGCTGATGTAATGACATTTGGGAAAAAAAAATATTCAAATTCCAGCAGAAAAGTAGACTGACCTTTCATAATGAAAATGACTAACCACACATGAAAAAAAAAAATAGAAAAAAGGAAAAAAGATCAGACCCAGTAAAGAGCATAAAAGGGAGGAGAAAGGCAGCAGCGTGTCCAGCACTGACTCCTCCAATACTAACAACGAGTCAAAGGACTGTTGTGGGTTGAAGTTCTCTCCCTTTTTTCCTGTGTTCCTCAGTTACTCATTTCTTTGCTCTATTAAAGAATCCTAATGGTGAAAGCTTTAAGGTCAGGCCTTGATGTGCCAGTGTTCTACTCGGGGGTGGAAGAAAAAATTCTTTCATTTTCCATTTTGATTTCCAGTTTTAATTTGACTTGATAGCTTGTTGCACTTTGACTTGCAGCAAGTGCTTCCTATGTGAAGAAGTCACATCCAAAAGTTAAAAGACTGTAAAAAATCAAAGTTTTTAATACACTGAGCTACACAGCCTGCCTGACCATGCAGGGACCATCTTGCCCTGGATGTAAAGAACAGACGCCCACAGAAAACCCTCTCTGGCAGAGCTCGTCTAGGAATGCTTTATTCTAAAATTAATCAACCAGAGGCATCAGTGGCTACAGGGAGAAGAAAGAAAAAGGTACATTGAACTACCAAACCTGTTGTGTGGAATGACTAAGTGGAAAAAATCTGTGCAAACCCACTAAAGTTGGAATGCTGCAAAGATATGAAGGCAGAAAAGCTTTTTTTAAGTGCTTCATGGTTTCATACTATTGATCGAGAAAGGTTAAAATCCCAAAGAATAACCTTTATGGGTAGCCAAGATTTTCAAACCTCACAATGAAAACATTCCCTTGCACCTACTAAGACCAATTCCACACACACTAATTTTAGCAAAAAAAAGCAAACATGTCATTACTCTATGCACCAACCTCTAAAATAATTACATCTTCCACTCAGTGCTTTACACATCACAACAAAGGCCAAGAATTTACAGCTATCCCTGGTGCCTGTAGATGTTATTAAGTAAAATAAGTTTTCTTTCATCACTTCACAGGTTGAAGGCGATACCTGAACTATACAAATTCCATTTTGGCAACTCCTGTCAGACATCATATTGTATGCTGGCGACATCTCTTACCTGTTGCCTATGCAGAATATTTTATTTGTGCTAAAGGATATGTAAGTTTGCCCTCGCTTCCCTGAGAAAGCCTTTTGATCCTTTATTGTCTGTTGTGCCAGGCACCTCTGCCTACATTAATCTTGAAAACAAAGGTCCTATAATTATGGAACTTCTGAAAAATTACCAGAGAAAGGAATCAATGACATTTTCAGGAGAAAATACCTCATTGTTCTGTGTACTAGAAAAATTTCCAAATGTTTAATTTAATCTCATAGTATCATGAAACAACAGAGTTATTACTGCACATGCCCCAGCGCATTTAGTTTCCTTTCCATGCAAAAATTCTGCAGGTCATTTCTGTTTGAATGGTCAGTTCTTCATGTGGAAAGAAAGCTCAGACAATGTCTTATTGAATAAAACAGGCTTGTTTCATGATTCATTACACCTCCCTTTGTCCTTACGTGTAAGCCAGCTCCTCTCAGTTCTACACCAAAAGAATGCACAATGGAAGCTGTGCAGAGCCATAAAAGCAATGCTGGGAATTCTCATTCATACACTAAAATGCTCAGTAAAAATAAGAACATTTTGCAAAAGGTACTGATAGTCTCCATTTTAGAACTGATTTTTCATTCTGCATAAGCTCGTTTTTCTTTATACTTAAACAAATGACAGATGTTCATAAAAATGATATTAAGGGTTCCTTTTGGCACTTCTGTTCAGTGCTCTCATTTATTACTCTTCTGGTAATAGAGTATGCAATGTTATTCTGTTGAAACCAGGATCATCAAAATTGCCAGGTGTCTGATGTGTGATCATTCTCCCTTATATGCAAAGCAAAGTGTTTCCAAATGCATTAGTCTGGTGAATTCTATGCTTACAGCTCAATTCTTCAGAGTGTTGTGTACTTTGATTATATACACCTTAACTCCATGAGTTTAATGTCAATAATGTTCAGCCTCCTGTAAGATTGAGCCCTTGAATAAAAAAAAAAAACCTCTAATTGTGATCCTTATAGTGAATAGGTTAGTGTTCTTGAGGAAATCTATAAAATCAGGTTCCAAACTATAAAATTTATTCCCATTTTCAAGCTCTGAGAAACACCTTTTTTTTTTTTTTTTTTTTTAGCAAAAAGGTTGGTCTGCAGATGAAGTTTGCGGGGAAGTCAGTGGGAAGAACAGTTTCTAAATATAAAGATGGACACTTAAATTAAGAAGCTGTGCAACCCTTGTCCTATGAATGATATACAATGTTCCTCGTTCCCCCACATCTACTCCTCCTCCCTCCAAAAAAAAAAAAAAAAAAACAAACAAAACACCAAAAAACCCACACCCCATAAAATATGTTCAGATCCATTAATTTCTCAAAGTGGACCTCTGAATGGATAGACCAGGTTCTGGTGTCAAAGCCAGCAGTAAGAAGGGCAGAAAAGATGAGAAATGTGGTAAAGGGGTCAGCTGATAGCTGAAAATCACTGTGTATACACTGCATTGCACTGCACATACCCATCAACACCTACTGTATGGAGTTAGCAGGGAAATTTTCATGGTTGGTTGAAGAACAGGACGATCTGACAGAAGCTTTGCAGATATTCAATGGCAGTGAAATAAAGGGGACTCTTAGGGGACTCCTTCCAGCCTTCCAGCCTCCAAAACACCATTTGCTCCACTACGGAAACCCTTTTTCTGCTTCCCTACCTTTTCTGCCTTCTGCTGCATTCAATCCAGCAAGTTCCTCTCCTGTTTCTCTTCTTGTCATCTTGTTACCTACACAGTCAATCTCCTTATTCACCTACTTATCTTTCTTCCCCACATCCCCTCACTCTGATCACCCTGTGGAAGCATCCCCAATTCTCCAGCATGCTCAGCCCCTCACCTCCAGTGCCTTTCCACCTCCATTTCAATTCCCCCTTCTCACTGTAGCTTCAGAACATCTCTGTTCCCACCTCTCTGTTCTCTGGGCATCTCATATTCCCCATTTCTACTGTCTCCAACTCGAAGAAAACCACCAGCAATAAAATACCGTATAGCTAATGTATTCTTTAAGTGTTTATGTGTACAAGGGAATGCTATTTTATTTGAACTGAGTCTGTATCTTTTCCAGTATTCCAAGTGCTATTGTATATTTACAGGATTTTTAGCTCAGCTATATTCTCCTCTCTTATAGAAAAAAAATGCTCCTAATGATTGAAGTGTCACTATGAGGATTGTATTTATTGACATATTTCTGGTTTTAGATAAACTGTAATTTTATTGCCTTAGCCAGAGGAAAGATAAATGGTGAGGGATTTACTAATCGCTACTTTAAGAGGGATAAATCTGTTTACCTCCCAAATAATAGAGAGATCTTGCCCCTGGCTACTTCCCTCTTCTTCTTGTCTAGAAGTTTTTATACTGTCACTAAGAATTGCACAAGAATTAGTTAAAACAAGGGGGTTTGTGAGATGTAGCCTATCAAAGAGGAGCAGTGAGGAGGCTGGGGGCCAAGAGAGAAACCTCCTAAGGTGGATCAGAAATACCTCCATAAATGGAAAAAAAAAAATTATAAAACCCTAACCTTCCTACATTTTTTCCTGCCATCTTCATGGGTTTTCCCCTCTTCCTTTGAGTCACTCTAGAAATCAAGTAATTATGTGACCTCTGTCTGAATGAGAAAGCATGAAATGAAGTAGAGGGTAGAAAAAAAGTAGATAGAAAAAGTTATATTTACTTTTTAGAAGAGGATTACTATTGTAATATAAGTCAAAATTATGGCTCCTCCTTCCACCCCCCTCAGTGCAACACACACAAAACTAGAAGATACAAAACTAGATTTCTTACAAGCATCTACTGGACTTGTTTGAAAGGTGAAATAAGAGGGACTCATACAAGGATTCAGACACAGACATTGCTGAAAAAAAGCCACCTCTCCATAGTGTATTTCCAATCCATATGCCAAAACACGGGGGTGAAATAGTTTCTTCAAAGACAGAATTTTTAAGACAATGTAAGCAAACCAGCTTGTCTCCTCTGAACTCTTTTCATTAAAAGTCACTCTAATTTTCAACTTAATTTACTTCAGAAAGATCTGCTGTGGGTTTGATAACATTTGAAGCATAGAAATTATAAAAGCAACTCCAAAAAAGCATTTTATCATAAGAAGTATCAGAAAACTTAAATTATAATTTATCTGTCTATACTGTACCTAGCAACATCTATTTTACAGGAATCTGTGAGTACCCTCCCAAATCATTATCTCAAATAATATTAAAACTGAAAAAACCTAATATAGATAAATGCCGCAAATCCTCAGATTTTAGTTACTTAAGAGAAATAAAATACCATTCCTGGAGTATTTTGAAAATCTCAGGTGAAAAGAAACCAGGAGGGAAAAGGGTTTTATGCACCAGGATGTCCTGTATTAATCCTACACATTTACTTGTGAATTGTGAACAAGATTCTGTAGTTAAGTTATAGCACATCCAGACTTATGGTTGGACATGCTCTCTATTATTTTTTCAGCACAAACCCTGCAAAGTCAGAGGCACTGTATATTAGCAGAATATTTGGATGGTTAGAAGACCTGAGAAGTATGTGGAAAGAAAAATCAGTCATCCAAAGGTGATGGCTTTTCTTTGCACGGATCAAAACATCTCCAAACCCTGCAGATAGGAAAGATTTCTTTCTCTTGCTATTATTAGTGCAAAATGGAGATCCAGATTTGTTTATACCTAGGTAAAGTATTTAGCCTTAGGCCAAATCTCTATTTTATACATAATCTACGTTTTGTCATCACTGAAGTCATGGAAAATATGTTTCTTCCTTCAAAAGGGATAAAATTAAGCAATTGCACCAACAATTCTTGCACTTTAATGTCTACATCATCCATCATCTGTCTCATTCATTTAATATCAAAGCATGTTCTTCTTTCATTGTTTATCCACATTCTTCTTGTTACCACTTTTAACCAAGCAAAATAATAATAATAATAATAATACAGTTTTTCTTCACTCCATGTCAGATAACACTGTGTAATCAAACCCTGGTTTTGATAAGCAGTGAGAGTTTTCTTATAAGGTTGTAAGCTTGTCAAGGGTAGCTGTTGCAGTGTTGCCCTTGCCTCTGGTTTATGAGCATCAATTATCATCAGTGTGAGGGAACAGAAGTACAGCAGAGTTCCCTTGCTCTGGGAGGTCTATCCCTCTATAAGGACTGCAAACCAAACGCACTTCAAGCTTGAAGGGCAAACTGATCACATCACAGCCATGGGGAAATACCACAAATTGTTCCCAACTTTACAGCCTCTCTCCCTGATGAGGTTATCACAGTGTAAAACTGAAAAATCAGAGGTTAAAATAATACCCTCCCATCTTTGGACGAAAACCAGATTAAGACCGAAATAACCTATTTGATTTTTGTTATTCCATAGAAAAGAGCTTCCTTTCTTTCCAGTTTTATACTCCTCTGGTTCTTTACTAGGCACAAGGCAGGTTTCAGTGTCAATCTCCCAGTTTTACAAGCTGACTGATGCCAAACGGAGCCAACTGCTACCCAGGGAGTCACAGTTTACTCCTTCTCTGTACTGAAGTGTGAACTTCAGGGCTGTGGTACTATTGTCAGTATTGGGGAAGCAGTCTTCCAAGCTTCCCAAATCCACACATGAGAAGAATACAAGATTATGTCCAGGGCAAAGAACAAGAAAAGGTGTGGAAATCTCTCAGGTATATCCTGGATAGCTAGATACACTTAGTCAGATTATTTCCTAGATTTAACCTCTGCTTCTACATTTTGCTCCAACACATTTTGCTCACCTCCCAGCAAGTATCATACTGCAGATGCTTTTGGGAGTGGTTGAGTTCTTCCTCCCTTGTTTCTGAGGGAGAGAGAAGGATGTAGCAATTAATTACCTTGCAAACACAACGATCATCCCTGGTCATCTATCATCCAAGCAGCGTGTCTACTGTATTATGGTTAACGTAAGTCAGCTGACAAAGGAGCCTGCCATCCATCTCTGTAACACATCTCTATGGCAAGATCCCCGTGGGAGAAGATGTACATAAAGCACAGCTTTTCTCTGAGGGTGTTCAAATCAGTCATAAAATCTCTCTCACTCATGAGCTTCGCTGATTCCCATCCACTCCGGCCCTCACGATGAACAAAACCAGGAGAGCGAGAGCAGAGCTCAGCAGAAAGTTCACAGCCCGCAGCATCTGCACATCAATAACAGGCCTTAATGGCTGAAGGCAAACTGTGTCTGTTTGGGAATTTCAGAGCAAGCTGCATCCTGGGACAGAGCTCCGACAAGCACTCGTTGCACTCAGGACTTGAGGACAAAAATCTCGGGACTTTGGGCATAGGAGAAGGTCACTCAGCCTTGCAGCCCGAACTCTGAAGCATTTCCATTCTCCTGCACTTTACGAGCAGCACTCGCTGTACCAGTGGTACATGCTGGTGTATTGACCTTCATTCTTTTCTTTCCCAAGCTGTACAGCACATTAGTAGAGGAAAGCTAATGCAATTGGCATCAAAGAACTTACGTGCAGTCTGATGGGCTGGCGAGCTGCCAAGCCTCTAATCCACCATGTGATGGGCAGGACTTCAGTCCCCAGGAGAAAGTGATTTTCAACACAGTTTCCTATTTCTCTGAAGTTGTCAGCAGTTGCATTCAGATCACACAGATCAAATGCCTTCAAGGTAAGTGATTATTTAAGGAATTATTTTCAATAAGAGCCTTTGGTCCTAGTGTTCATTCTGATAGTAGGTGAAAGAAAAAAAAATGCACTTTGGCTCTCTGATGCTGAGCTTTTTTGTACCAACTAGCGCCACAAAAAAATCAGAAAAGAAGCAAAAAGCAAAGTTCACAGCTAAATATGGTATTAATGCCAGGGGTCACTTAAGCAGATGAATCCAAACCAATATTTTAAAAATCTTACATCCTTACACTGCAGTTTAAAATATCAGTGTCTATTATAGCAGCATCCATGGTGTTTGCTCACCAAGAGCTCAGACAAGACTGAAGAAGGATGCCCAGATTCAGGAAAGCACTGCAGCATGTACTAACTTTCCTCAGAAAACGTGTCCTCAAGTAATAAAATTAAATCACTTCAATGGCTTGTAATAGGACTTTCACTTGGCTAAAGCTTTGAGGTAAATCTGCTTAGACCTTTGCCTTACAGCGAGTTCACAGAAAAGACAGACAGTCTCTTAAAATTAAAAACGCAAAATATCATTAAAATAAAACCAGCATAATTAACTCTTTAGGACAGAGAAGATTCAAAGGGATTGGAGAGAAGATACATGAAAAGTAGTTTGAGGAAAGAATTCTCCCCTCCTTCTCTCTCCTTTCAGGTTGTTCATCTCTCCAATTTTGTGTAGCCTTCTGGGCTGTGGCAAGCACTGTTTGCTCCCTGAGCTTGCCACAAAATTTCCCTTCTGATGTCCAGAGCCCTTGGGGTGTCTATTCCCAGTCCTGCTCAGCATCCCTCTGTTTTTCCTGTGCTGTAGGCTCTCTCCTTGCTTATGGTCTTTACCGTTATCCCTCCTGGGCACTGCTGGGACATCCCCTGCCTTCGCTTTGCCTCACCCTCTCTGTAGATGAGTGGATCGTATAAACTGAAAAAATAAGGCAGAGCAGCTGCCACGAGGCCTGAATTCAGGAATTCTCATGTGTTCTGGTGGCCAGAGTTTCTCAGTGAAGCACACAGAGCGCGTCCATAAATCTTGCTCGAGGACCTGTGAGGAGCGATGCTCTGGTTTAAATCTATGCCCCTCAGAAGTCCCATCGATTTCAAGAGGATGACTTAGGCATGGGAAGTAAAGCACATACATTTTGCAGGCTGTAGCTTCAGCTTTCATAGGAAGTGATAAAGGAGATTTACAGCATTGCGTTTTCACCTGGGTTTTTACCCCATTTGTCCAGCTGTATAGAAAAATGACCAAAGCTAGCCAGTAACTCTGGTGAGTGAGTGAACAGGCTTTCACTGCACAGGAATGTGAACAAGGCAGAAACTATTTTAAGTTCTCATATTTGCAGGAGGCATGTGCTCCTTTCTTTTCTCTCCAAAGTCCCAACTGAGAGGGCTGGGTTCCCAATCAAGACAAAAATCCTCATAGACCAAGCATTGAAGAAATGCCTAATGAATGATGAACCCTGTCAAAAATATCTTGAAACTTAAATATGAGATGCAAATAAATGCAGATATGCACCCTCTGCTCCCAGTGATATAAAAACAATCATTCAAAATCCTGTATTTCCATGGACTCGATTTTGCTCATTTTTAGTACACAGTAGAGAATAAATAATTAGGCAAAAATCTGGTTAAAATTCTCTAAGCAATGTTCATTTATCTACACTGCAGTTATCTTGTCTTCTAATTTACTAGTTAAGCTCTTTAATATATACTTTACAAAGTCTAAAATCCAGTGCAAGAGAATCAATTTTGGTATGAGAGATTCAGCCAAGGCAATTGTTAGGATTGGTGGGGTTTTTTTGCAGTGATTAAATACTTAGTGTAATCTGCCATCAAATTATTTTTGGAGTTTAACACAATTTCTAATTCTGCTATGCACTTTGAAGCATACAAAAGATGTTATACAAATCAATATATGATCATATTGATTTTATTCATGTTTTAAAGATTCAGAGTAAGGGAGAGGGACAGAAAAAAAGGTAGACTGATATCTACTTTGTCATGCCAGAAAATAGAACAGGTTCAAAAATTGATTGGAAATAAATAAAAGCTAGCCTCGGGTGCACATTTTATATTCCCTGAGATGGTTTTGAAACATAATAAATTATTGGAAACAGAGGCTTTGCATCCAGCAAATTAAGTCAAAAAGCCCTCCAAGGCCAATACCACTTATGCTCTGCACATTACTGCCAAAGATAAAGCATTTATTAAGGCTACACACTAAAGATAACACAAGTGTGTGCAATATCAAAAGGGGCTGGGCCTTTGGGAAAGCACTGAAATGAACTATTTCCCTTTCTTTAGCATACGTGGCAAACTGCTCTCAGATATTGTTTTCACAACCTGTACAAATCGAGATTCTCCACTTCGAATGTACAGCCCACACAAATACACTCAGAAGACTGGGGAGAAAGGGCTGTCTGAACTCAGATCCAAGGTCAGACAGTCTCAGCTGAATGCAGCTGGAAAACCTCCAGCCCCTATGATGGCAGCGCTAATAAATTGCAATGCAGCATGTCCTGTGTAAAGAGAATGTTAACTTCTTTCTTCCTTAAACACAAATTGGGTCTGTTTTACACTGAATGTATCCACTGAAGATTCAGATCCATAATGCTGCATCATGTCTAATATTCCATGAAGTATAGTCTGAAAACAACCATTTGTTTTCTAATATGCCTAATGGAATGTGATTTATGATCCTAAAACACAAGCTGGTCAGCATGCTCAGGATATCTCTCTCTGCAAACAGTGAGAACTTGTTTTATAAAGATTTTTTGCTTGAACCAAACCAAAAAAATCAGCCGAGTCAGTCCTCCTTGCAAAGTGCATAAAACCACATGTCCAGATGACAGTGAACTTGACATTAAATGAATTTAAAATTTAAGGGGAAAATAACACATTTTATAAGTCTAATAATTTAAAAAGAAAAGGACATGGGTTTAAATTTTCGTTTTTGTGACAAACTGTAATTGGCCCTTTGACACAGTCTAGTTTAAATTTATAGTTGCAAGGAATGTAGCATCAGAAAAATAGGCCTGAACAGCTCAGTCAAGTATTTATAGAGCTACTAGAATTAGATATATTCTGCCTTAAAATATACTCATTAAATTGTAACTTTACAACCTTTTCAATCTAGTGAGTAAGGTTTTAAGTTGTCACTCATAGCCTGATCTCCTTTATTCAATTCTTTCAAGTACTGGCAATGGAAATACTTGGCATTATTTACAACTACAACTGACTTGCACTCATCAGTACCTCTGAGGTCTAAATCTAAAAGCCAGACTTTTAAAATGTCAGTAGATACTAATGATCTAGGACTTGAGGGGGAAAAAAAAACCAAAGCACAGAAAGGAACACGTTCCTGGGTATCAGGAAGAGCAGATGTGAAAACTAAAAGCTACACTGTCTGAAATACAGCGAAGGCAGTAAAAGGAGTTTTGCCTGTTTAATTTTCCTCTGTTTTAGACTGTTTCATGTCTCTGTGTGGTGCTGGTCAACCATAGTGATGGCTTAGATAGGACTGAAGTAAAACTCTGTTCTAAGGTGACCAGCACTTGAAATGTAAAACCTTTTATTTCATATCTGTTCTGTTTTGTAAAATTATAGAATGATCACATAGATCTGTACTGTGTTTACAATACAATTTAAACAAAAATGTCACAGAATTAAAAAACCCCGTGCCTTCTCAAATTCGTTTATATTTATCAGTGTTGGAATATGAAATGATAAAATTCTTTTAAAGGAGTTAGTTCCAAGCAAAGACAAAATCAAAAGTATCTTACTGAAGCTTGTCAAAGGAATTATGTTGATAAAAGCCAGAATAATTTTAAAAGTCTTTTAAAAGCAAAAGTTAGAAGTTCTGCAGTATTAATTCTTCCCAGTTTTGAAGGTGTAACCTAAATAAACAGTGAGTATTAGCTACTTTATCAGTGCATTGAAAAGTCTGCTTTCCTGAATTCCTCATTACTTTGCTCCAGCAGTACTGAATTCTGAACAGCAAACACTGAAATCTAGAATGTTGAGAAATATCACTAACATGACAGTATATCAAAAGAATGATTTAGAAAGCCACATTTGCACTAGCCCACAATCATATATGTATTCCAATGGACCAGATTACATCCAGACTGTCAAAAAATCAGTATTCCATTTGAAATGGGTGTATCCTGCCAACTTCAACAAGAATGTGTTTTGCCAACATCAACACAAATGCATCAGGGAGCTTTCCCTGCCCTCCAAAGTTCTTAAGTGCCAAACTGAGATAAGCAAAGAAATCAAGGCTGCAGTCCCTTGGTGTAAATAAGGGGCAGCTGCTGCCAGGCTCTCAGTCCTGCTGTCTGTGAGGGTCTCTGGCTTCTGTATTAACTCTACCCATTACTTTAAAAGATATCCCAGTTTCCCTCTAGGGAAAGCTAATCTGTTTAGTTCTTAGAATGTGTGTTTATTTATTTCATATAAATACAATGTAGTAGCCTCGGTGCAACAATTTCATGGAGCTATTGTATCTGGGTAAAGATTTTTATTTATTTTTTATTTCTGCACATTTCAGACTGAAGAAGATGTAACTGTGTTATCCCTATGCTTTCTATGGGGAGTCAGTTTTGCTGATGTACTGTTCAACATTTTGACTGAAAGTTGTTAATTATTTTGCACCTTTAAAGACCACAGGTTCTCTTGTCAAGATGTGCTGATGCCTCTGCAGGCTCAAAATCCATCTCTTTAGAGAAGGCCTCAGACTCAGAGTGATTATGAACCTTGATTTTGTAACAAAAAATCTAAACCCACTCTATGCCTAATTCTGGTTTCATATTTTAAATGACATGTCAGCAACACACTGACCAGTTTCTGTTAAGAGAGAAGATGAGTCAGCAGTATCCAAACTCTATTACAGCATCTCTGCAATAAGACCTGAACTTAAATCTGTGATCCTTTAAGACTTAATGAAATTCTAACCAGTGCCAAAGAGTGTCTTGGAGCACTCGATTCCCAGGCAGGTCCAGCTCCCTCAGTGAGACATTCACAACACACTAGAAAATGTCAAACACTTTCAGACTCAGACACTTGCTCTCTACCCTCCTATGAGCCGATTAGTTCATCATCATGACAACCTGTGAACTTTTAATGCTCTACAAACATTCTCCAAATATTAAATCAAGGTCATTGTACTGATATCTGTTTTTATTCTAAACCTCAGACGATGCGAAGGCAGGTTGTACAAGGTGCTCATTTTAAACCACTCTGTCACCTGTCACTTATTTAATCTACTAACAGAAACAAATGAATGGAATACTACAAGGAACATCCTCAATATATATTTGAAATATATGAGGTAGTTTTCTTTGTATACGATATTCACTTGTGTAATAAATTTTAAAGCATAATCACCACAATCTGTAATAAAATCCTTATAAAAAGAAATGAGATCAAATGACAGGGTATTTTCTTGTGAAGAAAATGTGGAGATCTTTCAGCTACCCCCTCTTTGAACCTATGTGAAGTCCAGACTGAAGGGAGCTATGTCTTAACCTTAATTTCTTTACATAAAGCCTGATACAATCAACGCAGTAATTGCAGTAAATGAAAAACAAATTATCAAAGCAAAAGGCATTTTGAGATAAAGAGCAACCAATTTATCTTTAAACGGACATGAAGTCAAATAAGGTGCAGTAAACAGCAGAAATTAATTTAATAACTTCAAATTAAACTGAATCCATA
This sequence comes from Empidonax traillii, assembly GCF_003031625.1. NCBI lineage: Eukaryota > Metazoa > Chordata > Aves > Passeriformes > Tyrannidae > Empidonax > Empidonax traillii. Next base: position 405,708 of record NW_020955551.1, read on the forward strand.
ATGAAGGGAAGACAACCGAGTGAGCATTTGGATACAGAGAGCATGTACGTGTGTGAAAGGGACAACTGGCTCATATGTATAGCTCTATCCCTTACAAAATTCTCCCTATATCTCTTTGGATACAGAGAATTACCTAATTAATGTTCTAACAGATATTATACTGAAGACATAATAAGAGAAACATAGGATAGTGTAGAATAAATTACCTTTAATTTTGAAAGGGCAACAAATACAATAGCCAACACAAAGGCACTAGTGACTTTATATACAGAAAGTTTTCCTGGTTCTATTAGAAACATCTGCTCAGAGAAATATAACAAAGTACAATAAACAGTGTGGTCTTGCTTCTGAGCCTACTTTGGAAGTCTATGGATGTTACCACTTAGAGGAGTACTGATAAAGCAATCACTTGACGTAAAATTATTCTCCTAGATCAAAGAAGTTTTGTAAATTGTTTGCAAATCCTCTCACAAATGACTGCAAAAACCTGAGATGAATTCAGTCACGGATATAGAACCCACACAGAACTCTTTCTTGATTTGTCCTTTGGAGCACTCAGCAACTAATAGTACCTGATCAAAATGGAAGGCCAAAAGTATTAAGAACCCAAATTATATAGTTTCAATTTCAGATTGCAATTAACTATCTATAATACCCACTGACTTCTGACTCTACGAAAGAGAGCGTGAAACAGTTTGGCTTTAATTTGCTACGGCAAATAGCAGGTTGGAAGCAAGGGAGGGTGCAAGGTGAAGGAATAAACCTGGCTGCTTAAAAGTTACGCAAAGCAACACCCAGCAGTCTCTGGGCACTCACATGTCTGCCCAGAGGTGGTCAGCTTTAATGCTGGGAGAAGAACGGCAAACACTGGGAGAAGAAAGGCCATTGCTTAACTGCGAAATAAAATGTTCGCCCACAAGAAATCTTGAGGCTACAACCCTTCGTTTGCTCAACCTCACAGACTGAGAAAGAGATACCAGAAATAACACCACCGTGCATTTACATGCACGTGAGCCATCTGAAGCCTTGCAGAATTTCATGTTTAATCCAAATCAGCAATTTCGTGCAGCACTGAACTCCGGTGAATGTGGGCACATTCTCAGCATTTCCAATGTCAGAAGCATTACATTCGCTATCGGGTTTGGAGGAGATATGCACATGCTGATTGAAAAAGGCAGATTAGTAACCTCCTGATGGCAAGGAGGAAAAAGAGAAGGAGACTGAGAGCTACCTCGTGCCACTGAGCAGGCGTGCACCCAGATACACTGCGCTATCAGCAGTGTCACAGTGGATATCTGCTGTTAATAGTGAAAGAGTGCAGGTCTGATGCAGAGTAACTCTAAGCCAGATACTTATTCATAGGAGCAGAAACTTCCATTTACAAAGCTCAGCAATGGCCAATGCGTCTACAGTTTTTGTGAAAACAACTCCAAAACAACAGGAACGATAATGTGCGCAACCACGAGCTGACGGAAGATTTATGATCATACCAGGCTCAGCCTTATTTTATAGCTGCCATATGAGATTTTATTTCTGGAAAGAAGCAGCATTGATAAAGAGATTTAATTGTCTGTCAGCATGCCTTATGCTGCAGTTACTTCATTTACTTCAAGCCTGAATCTCATTACTACTTCAATTCCACAGGTTCCCCTCCATCCCGAGGTGGGTGCTTAATTAGAGCAGCCCCTGTAATGCAAGCAAATACAGCAGAGTTTCTCTCTTTTCTCTCCCTGTCAGCCTGACAAATCTAATAGACTATTGATTTTCCATCCTCAAAGAGATCAGGCTCCACTTTTGCCATTCAATCATGATATTAGCTGTCCATTAACTCCGATTCCCTGGCCTGACAGCTTGTGAACACCTCCAAGGCTGTTCAATCAGCCAGTCAACACCCAGACAACAACACAATTACAAACCTCTTCCAGACCACAGCCTGGGTCTTAACCTTCTGCTTTTTCTCGCTTCCTCAGACGTTTACGCTCCTTTTTTCCTATATCTTACTTGTCAACTTATTAATACTATTGGTTATTTATTTACTTCACTTGAAAGAAAATATATTTTCAGGATGATTGCATTATTCCCTGGCAAAATCGTAATTTTAAGTGAAGTTATTCCTACATCTCTGCTGCACCTCTAATGTCTTGAAACCAAAACAAACACTATAAATATTTGCTATTTGTCAGAGGAAATAAATTGTCAAATCTTGAACTTCTTCATTAACTTCAGTAGTGCAATTTATCTTGCCATTTCAAAAATCACAGTCAGGCATGATGAATTCACCAAAGAGTTCACTCGGGATTTGGATGAGAATAAAACATTAACTCAGGATTTGGATGAAAATAAAACAACGGTGATAATTTTATGGTTTCTCCTTGCTTATTATCTGGTCCATTTTATGAAATGACAGGGAACGGTCAAGAATTCTTTGACAACTCTTCTTCCCTCCAATACTTTGGCATTAAAATATACTTTTAGCTAATTTAACTCCATATTATTGGAGATACACCTGTTCTTTATTTTTTTAAGTGCTGACAATCACCAGTGCTTGTCAGCCTAGGGCATTTCTGCCAACTGCAAAATGAACGCTCTAAGTATTTGACTCTGAGTTTTAATAGCTTGTAACAACAGTGGCTTGAATGACCTCAGTTTGTTAAGCACAGCCATGCAATTTGGCACGAATACAAAGAAAACACTTGTATCTTATGGGAATTCCTTATACAGAGAAAATATGTATGGAAAAGTAAGTGCCCATGATAATCTGATCTATGGGAATGCAGCTTAAATGCTATTTGTTCGTTTGTTTGTTCTAGACCAATAGATTGACAAAACCAATCAGTTCTCTTTGGGTTTGTCTCTAATCAAGATGGAACGAGGCTCACGTGATATTCTTTAAAGCCATTTGGCAGATTTTGTGAAGAAATGGGACATTTGGTCTTCACTGAAGTTCTGCCTGACACACTACATTTGAGTTAAATATTTCACAGCTGAAATTCTAACAGATACCTGATTCTGTATAATTCCAGCTGTATAATGCCACCTTTAATTATTTGCTGATTCCATGGCATGGCATTCTCACTGCAGATACCAGGGGGTGTAGTCAAGCTACAGTGATCACTTTGAATAATGTACATAAAATATGTGGAAATATTTTGGTTCTTTGTTGAGGTGACGTGCAGCTGTTTCAGTGTGAAATATCATTTATCATTAATGAACAAATGGCTGGTTTTACATACCTCATGTTGAATACAGACTAGTTTTTTTAAAACAACAGATATGCTTTCCTTTATTACTAGTAATGTTAATAAGAAACCTGTAAAGTTTTTACAGTGCACATTCAATTAACTATGTCTGTAAACAGACTTTCTGTTCCATCTCAGAAATCAGGAATGTAACTAATGCCGCTGGTTATATTACAGTTTATGCATCCTACAATCAAATACTTACTAGTTTAAAATCTGGCCAAATTAATACATCTCAAAGAACAGAGTTCATGTTCTCTATTAATTTCTCCCTAGGATACTTCAAAAATAAGAACTCTTCACCTAGCAAAGCACATTTCTGTATTGTGATGCAGAAAAAGATGAACTGGGAAGAATGAGATTGTCACAGTAAGCCCATTTCTATTCTAATAAGTCTATTTTATGAAGGCATAGAATACTAATTTACACAATACTTGTACCCTATGGTAAATATTTGACCAACTGCAAAATTACTGTCACCCCTAAATTGCACATAAGATCCACTAAGATATCAACAGCAGATATTTAAATACATAAATAGAAAACTATGTAACTGTTTTACTGTGAGGGTGGTGAGGCTCTGGCACAGGTTGCCAGGAGGAGCTGTGCCTGCCCCATCCCTAGAAGTATTCAAGATCAGGATGGGGCTTGTAGCAACCTGGTCTAGTGGAAGATGTCCCTGTCCATGGCAGGGGACTTGGAATGAGATGATCTTTGAGGTCCCTTCCAATCCAAACTGTTCTTTGATTCCATGATTCTGTGATAATTTCTGGAATAATTAACACTTTTTTTTTCCCCCCATGAATTGTGACTGAGTTGCTGAGTATAAAGAGCCCAAAGACTCACATAATTTTTCTTGGAGGACCTATCTGGGGACCAGAGAAGGGCTGTGTTGACCAGCCAAAGGAAACCGGCTGATCCCGGATTAATCCCTCTTTAGTAACCCCTCAACCTTTAGATCCACTGACATTATCTTTGCCCAGGATAGATCAGGGTGCCACCAAGGCACTGTTTCACCTGAGACAAATTAAACACAATCATATAAAAACAACTTCATCGAAAGTGCTAGGATGACCTACATATATGAGAATTGGTTTTGTAATGGGGATGTAATTTAAAGATGTAATTATACAGCTTGCCAACAAGTCTACTCAATATGCAACTCATTCAAATAAATTTAAAATTCACTGTTCTTTGATTTATGAAAAAAATAGCCTTTATGTCCATTTATACAGGTTTTAATATACGTTTATAGTCAGCTTTCAGCCTGATTCAATCATCTTTACACAGACTCAGTCGTGCTGACTTAAGTAGGCACACAGTCAACTGGACTACAAGGGTGCTTAAAGACTACCAAGATGAGCTAAGGTTAAAAGAAAATGAGCCCAGAGAGAAGTCTTCACTGAAAGAAGCAAATGTGTAATTAAAGTTCTCATTCTGTAAAATTAAAAGGAGGGACTGCTCTAAATAATACATTCTATTTCTAAAAACTTTGCACACACTCCTTTTTCATCTCCTGACCTTACCATAGGGAAAATTGCTGTATCTCTTTTAATAAAAATTACATCTCTCATTTGCAGCCTTCCAATCTGTTTCATCTGCAAGCTGTTTCATCTATTCCCTGTAGGTGGAACTCCTCCTTCAGACCTTTAATTAGGTGGTGTTGCCTTGACCAGTGTAGCTTAAATTTCGTTTAGTATTCTGACTCTAAAATGGTCACTTGTGTATTTGTGCTCCAGTATTGACCCTACAAATTTATCCCAGAATTTGTTAAGAGTTTTGAAGTGTTGTGGTTTTTATGCTCCTTCTTTCAGTTCACTGTTTTTTCCAAAGAAGGCCAATATAATTCTTCGATGAACCTTACTGTCTCAGAATTCACCACTCTCTCTTTTGAACAGCACTGAAAAAAACTGGCTAATAGAAAGCACAGAGTTCACTTCCACCTTCTGCAATGTGCTGGTTCACACACCTCAGTACACATTTGTGATCAGCACTGCTGCAGGTTACAACCACAACTTGTTGATGTGATTTATCTGCTGAATATTTCATGTATTTTTGATACTATCAATGATAAGATTTTAATGAATTGTTTACAGGCTTTATCTCAAAGACCAGTGGATAATTTCATCCTTCTGTGAATGTGTTCAGAGTTAAAACAACAAAAAACCACAAAAAATACATAGAAGATATCTCCCAGTAGAAGATCCTGTCTGATTTCTGCTTTACTTCAGGGTGGAAACTTAGGTTCATATTTAAATGCTGATCCCTAACTGTTAGGGCTCTGTTACTTCTTAGTGCACTTTGGTTTGAATTTTCATTTGTATGCAAATAAGTCTCTGATTTATGGCACCAGTAAAGATATTACTCAATGACTCCTATTTTTCAAACTTGCTTTCAGGGTATGTAGAATTAGATAAGCAACAATATTCTCTGAGCCTGCATGCTTGCAAAATCCGGGAGAGTATTAAAGCATCACCCAGCTTTTTGCTAAAAATCACATTTTCAAAAGAGCTTATTTCTTTAAAAATATGAAGAAATAGATCTATACTTCAAAAAGCTTGTTATCTTTGTTTATCTGGTTCTCTGGTATAACAGAAGCTGCCCAGGCTCTTCATTCACACTTTGCTTCCAAGAGACTAAGGGATTTATAATAATACTTGAAACCCACACCTGAGTTTTATTGAAGTTCAGTCACTGGTAACAAAACTACACCTACAGATTACAGGAATTGAATGAAAACAATAAGTAGAAATAATGGCATATTGTTCTTAAAAAAATTCTGATTTCAAAATTAATCTTTCAACACAACCAATCCAAAGTTGGCTTCATACAGTTTTCTTTAAGTTAAAACAACCAAGAAGTGGTTGTCATGATATGTCTGCTGAAGAAACTATAGAGTGAATTTTTATCCATGTAAATCAACATTTTTCCAAAACACCTTCTGTACCTTTATAAATTATTTGAAAAAGCTTCTAACAATCGATGTCTCAATGTTCTTTTACAATATTTAACTGTGTACTGCACCCATTACTTATCTATCACCATTGAGCTGACTGCTCACTCATTAAATCCAAAGGAAAGGGGAAGCAGGAAGGGACAGAGGGGAGAGGAGCACGAGACAATTTGCTAAGGAATTTTCTTATATTGGCCCCTTCCATACCGGACACAGCAGGAAGTGGTCTCAGGTCTGATGGTCTGATGTACTTGCTAAACTAGAAATTAAAATAATCCTTTCGTGCACATCCCTGGTGTGATTCACAGAGCCCCATTTTACCCGTCACGTTATGTCCAGCTGAAGGAACGCTGTCATTAGTGAGATGACTGCACTTCTGATGGAATGAGTGGGCAGTGGCTAATTGTAGCTCACGGCTGAGTGTTCTCTCTGCCACCCCGCTGTACGGGAGGTACAAGTCACCTCTGCTCCAGTTCTGTGATTTCTGTGCCCACAAAGAGAAGAGCCACAGAAAGGAGAGCTGGGAAAGAGCACCAGGAAAGCAGCACCTCTGTCCACCAGAAAATGGGAAATGCAGAATGATTCTGGCCATCAGACGCTCTGTAGGTGGCCATCAGTTTTGTTCACTGTTCCTACTACCCACAGCTTCTACCACATCACTTCACAGACTGATAGCCCAGATGCTCAAACTATGTGATCTAATTATGCAGAACATTATGTTTTGAAATGAGCAATTTATATTGGAAAGTGCAGACTGAAAATCCTTTGATTTTAACACTCTTCTAAACACAAGCCTGTCATTTACTGTGTGTATGACATTCCTTTTTATGAAAATGTATTCTTGTACTTAACTTTTTTTTGGTGTGTTTTTGTTTAGATTTCCCCAGGGCAACGATCAAATTAATATGTTCCTTGTGGGAAAACACATGTTGGTAATAACACTGTAGACAAATTAGGTAGATAACCTGGAATCACAGTCAAAAGTAATCAGATCAGTGCTGAGTTCTAGGACAGAAAATGGTAAGTTTTGCCTTCTGTAATATTTCTAAATTAGGTTTCCTTGTATGACCTAAAGTATTGTAGAAGACTTTTTATAGAACACCTGTACTACTGAAAAGAGATTTTTTTTTTTTTGGTTGAATAGAGAAAGAATAAACTTTTAGATTTAACTTCAAAATCCACCATTTTAAGTGTGAGGTCTCAGGAGGAGATTTTCCTGACTTAGAAACCAGCTCCAGCACTGGAAGAGTACAGAATTAGGAATGCATAAACGGTACATCTTCACCTCCACCTGCTTCTTTTAAATATAGTCGGAAACGTGTCTATCTGTTAACCAGTGGAAGTTTCACCTTGAGCCACAGATGGCTAAGGCACAGATCAGTAAACCATGCTCTTCCCAGTCAGCCTAAATTTCCTGTGCTCCATTACAGCCTGTTATTCTGGCTACAACCCCTGAGCCACTCCAGGTAAATCTTCCTCTATTTTGTACTTGGAGTCTCTGGACGTCCAAGACAGTTATGCTTTCCCTCCCTTATATGTTTACAGCCTGATTCTTCTTTCTTTACAACTCTGTAAATCAAGGGTCACTCCAAAGAAATCAGCACACTTGTGCTGATGTAAAGGAGGCATTAGAGATATATCAGACCCATTGTTCTGATTATGTTAAAAAAAAACCAAACCTGTCATAATCAGACATCAAAACCCCCATCAATACTAGATACTGTTACAAGTAATTCAATTTTTGCTGATTATTCCTCATTTTTATGTTCTTATAATCTACCTGTAAAATATATACTTCATTTCCTATCCTTCTGAAAGGATTGGCAGGGTTTTGCTCACTTGAATGTATTTGCCAAGACAGATACACAGAAGTGATAGCACAAAGCATGAATTAACTCAGGGTCTTATTTTATAATTAAGTGCCATTTAATATGATCTATTTACATGGAGAAAACAGTTTCTTCGTATGAGTGGGTGCTACAAAGATGATGAGGATCTGAATATGTGTATTCACAGAGAGAAGATAATTTCTTCTGTTCATTCAAGTCCAGAAAAATATGACTGGAGAAAAAGATAAATTTCAAATTGAAAGAGAGGCAATTGTCTGCAATGATGGAAAGTTTTCTGGCCTCTACTGGAAGGTCTTCATGACCAACAAGAACCCCTGAAAAATAGTGGAGCCTCAAGCCATGTTTTACAACTTACAACAACATCCCATCATCATACAAGTCTGCCATCATACTATTTCTAAACACAGCAAAACAGAAAGTACCCCACTAACAATTATATTATGGGTAAAACAGAGAAACTGCATTTTTTAAAATCTTTATAACATGGCTGTCCTGGTATATGACACCTTCCAGAGCACCTCTAAATAAGCATTTGGGAAAAGCAATCTGAGTAAATGGTTTTAAAGACAGGTTATTTATTTATTACACAAGACACAACTTCTCACATTACTGCCTCGAGTAAAATGAATGCTGATAATGCTGCTGCCTCTGAAACCGAACACATTTATATTAAAAATGTAGAAAGTACAGTATACACTGAGGTGCAATCTATTGACTATGTCAGTAATAGCAGCTTTTTCATTTTTCCCCTTGTAATAGAAGTCATTGCTTGCATTCAGAATGCATTGTCAAGCTTTATTAATCTCAGCACAGAGGCCATCCTGGGCCTTGAAAGCTATTGCTTTTTTTAAAGAGATGGTATTCTTTTTCTATGGCCTACTTGAGATCTATTTCAGACGTGTCATAAAAAGGAACCTCAAATTACAGGACAACTTAAACAACACTTAGTGATCAGTGATGTGTTTAAAGTCTTCCTTGGAAAGCTTGAAAATGAATTATAATATTTTCAATTTCAAATAAAGATTTTCTGTGCAGGTTGGCAATCACATTGTGAGATGCTTCTATATCTCATTATTCGCAAAAGAAATTTGGTTATTAGACACTGGAGGTGATATTCTGAGCAGAGCTGAATGCATGATCCAGGGGAAGGATTGAGGAACACCCCTCTTTGAGCTCTGTAGACAGAGCAGTCACTCTGGTATCTTAATTCCAGAGCTGAAATTCTGACTCTGGTGAGGTTCATTTGCTGTCTACAGGGCTGTTTGGTTTATTTTTGTTCGTTTGTTTGTTTTTTAATCTACAAGTGCAAAGAGGAAGTAGTTATACCACAAGGAACCCTAAGATGATTTGGAGTGCTCTGGTGTGAGGCTGAAATGCCAATTAAGCCTGGAGGATTGAGGAAGGGGGGAGTTGTTATCAAGGTTAATATCTATATAGTATTTGCACTTAGTTCTTCTCTTAATGGGAAAATACAATGGTATGACATGAATCAGTAACTCCTCAATAATTATTGTTTAGATTCTTTGTCCCTATTTTGCAGCATTAACACTGTAATTGTTGGATGTCTGCATTACTTGTCTGATTACCACTAAGGGACCAGAGCCAAGGATCTTACAATCATTTCAAACACTTTTGCCCTTCTGACATGCCCCTGACCTACCCACATCCTTGTTTCTGCATCTGTTCCAAATATTGCTTTTTTTCAAGTAACTTGCACGAGAGATTCTACACAACTCTTACTGTCCTGAACAAGAACTACATTTCAGCCTATTTCACTAATATACAGAATTTTCTACTGTGTGTGATGGTTGAATTGAAAACCATTAATAGTAATATAGAGTAGTAAAGACACTGAAACATGGAAACACCAGTTAAATTGTTTTTATGGCAAATATCAATAGTCTGAATGACTTGTCTTTGGTTCTATCTGCTTCTATCTGCTGCTGTCTCTGGAGAAATTATATAATGTATTTTTTGGCTTTTAGTAAGACAGGGAAAAAAAATTATGACAAGACTTGCAGTTTTGTGGCTTTACATACAGGTGGCATAGGCAGGTTTATCAGCTTGTTCTTGCTACTTAAATATAAAATAAAATCACTCCTCAGTACTGGGTATTTGCTGCTGAGACCCAGTTCTTGTGAAAGCTTAATGGTTTGCATGTAGCAAGTTAATAGCAACACTGAGCAAGATTTCACCTGGCATCTTTCAGTTATTATGTCACATTAGAAATAAAAAAAGAGGCAACTACAATAGCAAAGTACTGAGATTTAAATCTTGCAAGTGATGTGCACAAAATGAAATGTAAATGAGATGCAACTTATTAAATAAAAGCCAGCTCCCCCCCCCCCCATGATTTAAAATTGAAATTTGATAAGCCAACAAGTGCTTATACGATAACTCTTGTGATTTTTAGGCTCGATTTTGAAGTTTTCTTTTAAAAAGTTGAAGGTGGTTTCAAAAGTCTAATTGCAAGACTCACATTAAGGGCAGTGTGATAGAACACTACTATTGTGTCTTGGTATAAAGCCTTGGAGAAAATAGCTTTATGTCATACCATTAGAAGACAATAACTTATTACTAAGTTGGCGCCTTCCCATTTAATAAATTTATTTTCATTACTTTAGGGGTGTTGCTGACAGTCAGTTCAACATGAACTTTCCAGGAATGGGCTGCGACTTTCTTGCACCATTCCTTGCATATAGGTGGCACTAAAGGTATGCAATGACTTATTGTAACCTATTCATTATATTCCAATTTTTTAACCTATTTTATTTATGATACACACTTTGTATAGCTCAAATATTGCATTAGTTTATTATATTTGTTCATTTTTGCACATTCTGCAAACAGGAGATATTATAAATTCCAGAAGTAAGTTCTCCTTTCAGCTGGAGCTCTCAAGAAGTACAGAGGAGGTTTGGTGTACTCTTTTCTTCTTGAAAATAAAAGGTACTGAACCTTTGCTCTGTGAAAACCAGAATGTTTTTCTCCCACATGAATAGCAAAATCACACCTTAAATGTGTTGAGCAGCCTTTGAGAATAATTTATGCCTTTTTCAAAATGGACTCACACACACAGACAAAAAAGAAGCCTTTTCTGCAATTACAGGGTAAGGACTCTTTGTGTATTTAACACAGGGAATTGCTGTTGAAGTCAGCAAGAAATTTTTATGCCAAAAAAACACGCAGAACTGAATAAATTTTGGATAATTTGACTATTCAAGTAATCAAGGCACTGCCATATATTCGGTTCCTTCCAGACAGAAGTGCATGATGACAATATCCTGTTTTACTGCACTATGAGATGCTGGGAACAATTAAGATTCTAGGAAGAACTTTGAAAATTAAATGCCACTAACATCCTTTCACTATATACATTGATGGGATGACATTTGGGTGTCCTAATTTTGGCCACAGCAACACTTTTGTTTTATTTTAAAATTTCTCTTCATTGATAATTTCTTTGACTTTTCAAGTTTCAGACTCAGCGCTAGTAAATATGGCACATATTAATTAAATCTATCCTCAAAGTGTCAAAATATGTCATTTATTAAAAAAATATATTAATTTGCACATATAATATAGAAAATTAAACCTAGGGCAGCTGTTTTTTTTTTTAATCAGTTTACTCAGTCCCTAAAAGATCAGATCCTGAAGCATAAGAGTGTAGTTACTCAGTGACTACAGATGAAAAAGTCATACTATACACAAGAGAAAACAAGCCTAAAAGCTCCAAAGTTATATAGCATAACCAATAAATTAATTCTCTACTAAAGCCACCTCTCTTTCATGGCCTATTTTATTCTGCAGTGTGAATTTCAGACTAGTAGTTGTGTCTTTACTTAGAATTTCCACATCTCCCCTCCCTGAAATCTTACGTGCTTCTGAGATTTGACCATTATGAAGTGTTGTGTCAGAGGCTCTAAATACACACACGCACATGAGCATTTATGGATCCATTTATGCATATCCTCCATTCTATTTTGCCAAACATACTAAAAGTTTAGAATCTATGGCAATTTTAATGACAGGAACAGAATAAGAACTATAAGAACTACAATCAAAAATTATGCACCAGAAGAATAATGTGATTCTTACATATTCCCATTTAAAGAAATTCCTATGACACCAGTGTTTATTTACAAATATGGGCCTTTTTCCCCATTCATACTGTGAAACACTCTTCCATCAACAACCATATACAGTAAGCAAGGCAGACTTAGGCATGTGATGGCTGCTGGGAATTTCTGATCAAGATTAGCATTGGCAAAAGGGGACAGAACTGGCATTTCACTACCAGGAATATGAGGAAGGAATTTATACTGGTTAATGAAAGAAAAGGAAAGTCATCTTATTCTTTAGTAGACTGTTAGAACAGGAAAGTGAAAAGAATTTGGATTTTAGTGTGAACCATATCAAGGCAATCCTCGTTTGATCTACTGCTCCTTTGTCTAGACACACTACTTTGCTGTTAAGTGCATGTAAGCAAGCTGCAGCCTCTCAGGTTTTAAAAGAAGTCTTTGTCTGCACTAAATATAATTGCATGTCCCTTTTAATTGGCACATTACAGAGATTCTGGGTTGAAAGAGCTGAATTTTTTGTGATAGAATCCAGAGATAAAACTGAGAAGACAACTTCCTTTAAGAAACAGGTGGATAAGGCAAGTGAACAGATAATAATGGAACTTAATTTGACACTTGACCTTTGCAACAGGTCTAATCAGCTCGAAGAAGGCTCTTCAAAAGCACTGAACACTACAGGGCTGTAATGTTTTTCCGTGGGCTGAAGGTAGAACTCATGGTAATAGCATTGTCTTCTACTGGATGCTGTACAGAATAAACTGTCTCTATCCACTAGTAGAAGCAGTAAGATTAGGACCTTCTGTGAATTCTGTTGAGAATAAAAGTAAATTGCAAAGAGAATAGGATGAGAAAATACTATCAGACAGTGCCATGGAGAGCACACATGCTACACAAACTATTTCCTGTACACAAAGCAAAAAAGAAGGGAATGATAAACCTCAGTCTCCAAATTACTGAAACAGTTTCTGGGGGTGATGGGGAAAGTTCTTCCCTGATATTAGGTTTTATGAGGTGCAGAAGTAAGATGTAGAATAGAAAAGAACATAATTTTAGCACAGAGAGATCCTTACGATCACACACAAATTAACTGACCCAAAAGGAAGAGAGCAAGGACTAAAGGTGTGACCCCTTACAATAAAATAGTTTTTCTATTGTTTGAGAAGCAAATTAGTCCTCTATGTTTGTCATAGAATCAAGTATTCTGGTCATAATTACTTTCCTGCTTAGGTAGGAAGAACTGCTACCAAAGGATTTTTTAACAGTCCAGAAGCAGCCCCTGCCCAGCGTGCAGGGTCCTGTGTCAGAGGCTCGAGCGCTGTGCAGGTGAGCCACTGCACATTCCATCTGGGGTGGAAGCTGCCTGACACCCGGGATCTCTCTAAAATCAATCTTTTCCTGACAACATCTGTCCCAGCACTGCGTTGCCGTGGTTATGTCATGGTGGGAGAAAGAAAAGGAAAATAAGAAAGGAGAAATAGTTACCACCCAGCACTGGGGCATAAACTATCCAGCCTGTGATATTTATTAAATGCCATTGAAAACTGCTTAAAGCTTTGGTAAGGCCTATGAGTTCAATATTCACTTTCTTTAAAAAAAAAACAAACCCAAGAGCTGGGATTACAGTTCTTCCTCCTTTTCCTCCAGCAAGGTAAAAGATGCTAATGTAAAAAGGCAGAACAAATGGGCTCTTTATTTTTGCAGGACAAAGAGCGTTTGAACTCCATCAGTGGCTCTTTGACTGCCTTCAAAGCTTGTCTCTGACTAAATTAAAGCCTCTGCTTGCTTCTGATTTGTAGCACACTGCAGGCTTTCCATTGCACTAGTGGCTAGATGCATGTAATAGATTAATTGTTACCTTACAATAACAGAGCTAATGAAAAAAAAAATCAGAATTAAGATTTAAGAAGGGCTATGTCCTCACTCGATGCAAAGTAGTGTAGCTCCCCTAAGATCAATTTTTATTATGCCGCTTTACAGTGGCTCAGAATCTGCCCCCTAATTCAATGAGCTACTTCAGAGAGAAAAGTCCTAACCTTATCCTGTATAACCAGGGTGGCACATTTTGAGGTCACTGATAACGTGAAATAGTTTAACTGGAATTAAAGTGATTTTGTGAAGTTAGAAAAGCACAACTTTAGCAGATGAACAAGCAAAATTGGCCACAAAGTAGACCACTGATCCTAATCTGAATTTAAAAGGCACTCCTGTGAAGTCTGTGAGGTTATCCAAGTACAAAAAACCCCCAATCACAGCATTAAAGAGGAGAGCAGAAAAACACACAATGCATTTGTTTGGCTGTGTTCCTGATGCAATTGCATTTCATCTTAACATTACAGTAACTGGTAAACAATTAAGAATTTACATATGGGGGGTTGAGGATTTAACATTTGCTATTAAAATAAAAATGTACATTTATTTCCCCTCTCCTCCCTGCAAGATGCCTCTGCACTCCTGAGTATGGAAGAATTGTAGCTGTTGGAAGATCTTGCTGCAGAAACAGAAAAAAAGTGACCTTTTAGGCAACCTCTTTTAGATGTGAGAAGGGTGTAAACAGTGCTGCTTTAGCCCATATTCTCCCTGCACATGAGCATAAGGTGACAGCTGATAGACTGGCATTGTTCAACTAAAGCATATGAATTTGCATTTTGGTCCTTTACACCTGAATTACACCGTCTACTCATAATGTCATCTTCCCAGTTTTCAACCAGGTTATAACACAGCTAATAAGTTTTGAAAATGCTTTAAAATCACTCATTGATTTTCATTAAAGAAATCCAAATACCAACTTTCAAGAAACTCCCTAATGATAACTAAAACAATAACCTTGAAACACTGTAGTGTTTTCTTTTAGGCAGTGCAGTTTACCTCGTCTTCAGTATTTAGAAAATGAGAAAATATTTCAAGGAGATGAGCCTCACTGGAGATAATACTTCTACAGCAATACCAAGTGATCTTAGTGATGAGAATATCCATGAAAGAATTCACCCACAAATGCCAGGCTGCTCCCAACAATTTTAAACTTGAAGAGGGTGAAGGCAGAAAGCAGAGCTTAACATTCTTTAGGATTCATTGGAAATAAAGCTCAATTGCTAGAATTGAAACAATAAAAATCATAAAAACCTCAGTATATACAGGAATCATGTGCATGTTTCTTTACCACGGGCATGTGCTAAAATCACAAACACAGGACCAAAGCAGCAAAGATTCACTGGAGGCTACAAATCAGGAACAGGAAACCTCTACATGGACTTTATGGAGAGAAAGAACAATGTGTAGACAGACCTAGCTAAAGCTATATTTTGTAATCCCTTTTATTCATTATATTGTCATTCCAATTATGAGTAAGCAAGTAATTATTCCATTCCTATAATTTAGAGCTGTGCAGTTGGAAAGAGACATGAGGACAGCAGTAAGCTGGGAGACATAAGGAAGTATATGAATCATAAATACATGAAAAAACATACATGCTTAGTGCATATCACAAATTTGAAATAAGTTGCTTTGGCACAGCCATGAGACAAATCCTTCCTGGAAGTAGCAGAAGGGATTAGTAATTATGTAAAAAAAATATTAATGTCTCTCTTGACTTCAGTACCCAGCAGGCAGACACGTTTTTCCAAAAGTTTTGAGAACTCACATGCTACCATGTAAAATACATGAACTCAGCAAGAAGTGGTAGGAGGGACTGACTTCTGCTTCTTTCTACTTCCTACCCTGTTATATTGCACACAGTGGATTATCTGTATAGGCTACATGGCTTAATTAGTGCATGAAATTTGCAGAAACACCTGCAGGATAAGGTCCTTCTATATTCACCATAAACTTGGATACTGGGATAGTTATTTAATGAAAAAAAAAAAAAAGGATACCTTCAGCTGCCAAAATCCACGGTTTGGCTAGCAAATAAGGTTTATTGTACTTTTACCCCTTTCAGAAATTAGGACATTTAATTATTAAAGCATAAATCCTAACTTCTTAAATATAAATCCCATTAATCCTATGGGATTGGGATTTCATCTGAAGGGCACAGTTTGGACATTTAGCCTTTTTTTCAGGCTCTGCAAATTACCCTGCCCCCCCTCTTCCAGCTGTTGACCTGAAAGGCTGGGAATCTCCTCTAGCTCCTGTGTTCTATTTGTCTTTCCAGAGGCAGAGTGCCTGGGATCCCTGAAGATGCCTTGAACAGTTGTCTGCAACTGGAATCCGTGGGGCTCTGGACACACAGCAGAGAGGGGAAAAAAACTGGAAGGATGCATTGACATTTACACACAGGCTGCCTGCCCACAGAGCTTATTAAACCACGGACAAGCTATTGCTTCTCACCGCGTGTCTCCGCAGCAGAGCAGACACAAATTCCCCCAAACCTCCCTGACCAATTCTATCTGCCCCATTTGCATAGTAGGACCTTGAAAACGTTACAAATTTCGTGTCTTCCTGCTCATGAAGCACAATAAAAGAAATAGTTTCTGTCACCCAGCAACCACGGCTGAATCCTGTTTATTCCTGCAAAGAACGTTTCAATTTGCTTTCTAAAGGGAATGTTTTTCTTTTTCCTAATCAGGCCAAGCTAATAATCCAGAAGGTTTATTTTTTCAGGTAAAGCACTGAAATTGTAACCAAAATGTCTTTATTAAGGCCTTTATGTTGTGGTCTTAAAAAAAAGTGGTTTCTGTTGGAGAAAGACCAATACACCCACAGCCTTAAGCAGTCTGCAGTACTCTGAGCTACTAATAAACAAATAAATAGGTTGGGTTTTTTTCCCCAGTCACTTCAACATATGCAAATCCATGAAGACCCATCAAATAGAAGTTTCTTTGGCTTCTATAAACCCTGTACTCAAAACATTTCAAATTAAAAAGGCTCTACCTCAGCTCAAATCAGCCCACATCTCCTATAAATGCGAGTAAATAAAACGTGTATTTTGATCAAGATGCCAATCTTTGCTCTGATCAGTCATATTTCCTGCTGTCTAAATTGATTAATAGTCCATTTTCTGGGAAATTTGCTGCCTAAAAGTTGCAACCGACAGCTTAGAGTTTTCTGAAGGCTGATGGCTGCCTGTTCTATAACTTCCTACTGTTAGAGGTCATTGCACCAACATGATGGTACATCTTTTGTGACATTTTGCTCCACAGCACTAAAAAAGCATGTGAACAGGTATATAACCTTGTGTTTCTACCACTTCAAAAAAATTTTTATCTCCTTGAGCTCTGTCATTCACAGAAGAGAGCACAATTTCTACCTGAGTGCCTCCAGCATTGCAAATTATCCTTCCCCACCCCCCCAGTTTCTAAGCAGATTCTGTGATAGATTGAAGCTTGGGTCTGTGTGTGATTGCTGCAGGCTCCCGACTGCTGGGGATTAAGGGTGCACCCAAACAATGTAAACTCACTCTAAAAATGCATCATATGCCAGGATGGAAACTTATCTCTGTGGACTCACTGACTCTTTGCCTTGAACGTTCCACAAGTGACTGTGTGAAATATTCTCTCTGAAAGCACCGAGGACGCAATTTCTGAGTGGTCTTACTGAAAACTGGAAAAGAACGTGCTAAAAACAAACTCTCCAGGGGTCCAAGCCCTGTTAGTTCAAGTTTCAGCTCATACTGAAGAGTGATACTAGGTTTGGGAGCCAGGTTCACACTATCCTGCAGGATTCAGCTGAAGGTTTTCCATGCAATAAGGAGGAATACAAGGTGCCTCTTTGTCTTACAGCACACAGATAAGGTCTGTGGACTGTGGAAAATTAATAGAACACATTTCACTTGACTTTCAGCTTCAGTTTGTTACTGAAATCCTATGAAATAAGGCTTTAGTTTCAATAACCCTTCAATGAATAATAATTTTCTATAGTATCATGTAGTCTGTCATTAGTATATTCTGACTTACTTTCACTACAACATCGTTTAAAAGTCTCAGGCAGATTAGCTGAAAAGCTGGTGCTGTGCAGCCAGATTTTCCCCAAAGAATTTAATATCGTTTACAATCAACAAGTGAATAAAACAGAGGAGAATTGAGAGACAATTAAAAAATATTCTAGACACCTTTTCATGCAGTTAAGTGTTGATCTCTCACTCGTAGGGTTATTATTTACAAGTCTTATAAGCGATTTTAAATGAGCTTTTAGAGGCAGAGCACAGTGCTATTCATCTTCACCAGGGAAGAATAGAAACTGGGGGGGGGGGGTAATTCTCTTATAGATATGATGAATTTAGCTTAAAACTAAACAGTCATGTAGGATCTCTGGAGCTGCTGGGGTGTTAGTTTGGACAGATGACAGGATGATGGATAGGGTTTTGATTCAGCACCACAGAACAGGTTTTTTTAAGCTTGTTGCAAATAAAACCAATCAAAGATGACTCACGGTGAGAAAAGAGAAAGCAAACAGGACATATAGCTGCAAAGAACCCTCACAGAAAGCAGGATGGCATCAAAGAAGGGCTTTCTGAAAAGCAATCTAAAAGAACAAGAGAAAGAGGAGGAAAAAGAAGGAATCAGCTGTCTTGACAACCGTCACACCGTCAAGTGGTCCAGCCTAAGAACCAAGAACTCATCCTGAGGTTTGCCAGGAAATGAACAGGTTTTCATTAACATAAAGGAAATACAGAATGAGCATTTAGTCCAGAGCTTCCAGAAGGGAAATACAACATTTGGAAACACACTGTCCATGAGCTAAAGATGAAAGAAGAGGAAGGTGGGGAAGCCATGAGAAATAACTTAGCACAGATCCGTGCTCGGTTGGAGCCCTCCAGATTCCACTTGGTCTGTCTTTTCCTGGTGTTCACACGCCTTCTCCAATCAGCAAGACTGTCTGAAGTAAGTACACAGCTCTGAGAAAAGCACCCTCTTCTTACTTCTTTTTGCTGTAAATTCAGCAAGAAAATAAGTGCAAAATGATCCCCCTGTAACAGCTTCTAGGAAAAGGATGCAGTTTCTCAGATGTTAAAGCGGCGTTTAGCAAATATTGCTATTTACAGACTGGGCTGCATTTGAAACTTTTAAGATAAGTCACAATCTGGGTCTAGGATCATTGAAACGATATTTTAAAAATGTTCCTCCCACCTCTCATAATGCTCCTCTCAGTGACAGCATTAACTGCATGCACCTAACGTGGCTCGTAGCTGCCTTGTCTGTTAGCAACAAAGTAGGCATGTATAAAATATTCTAGCCTGATTTGATAAATTAGAAAACAAAGTAAAGTAGACAGGTAATTAAAAGTAATAAACCAGGTTTAATTGGTTAAGTAACCATGTAGAAATTCAGTGCCAGCTGCAAAGGTATAAAATACACCAACTTGGGTTTCAGTGTCATAAGTATCCCTGATGTTGTTGAGCCACGGTAATTTCAGATACCGTGGGGAAGCTACTATTTCATTACTATGAACGTAGAAATCATTACCACACCTCACTCTATACACTTAAATAAAATATGCAATGCAAATAACTGACATCCTGGACG
Source organism: Empidonax traillii (assembly GCF_003031625.1). Taxonomy (NCBI): domain Eukaryota; kingdom Metazoa; phylum Chordata; class Aves; order Passeriformes; family Tyrannidae; genus Empidonax; species Empidonax traillii. The sequence goes on from NW_020955551.1 coordinate 425,289, forward strand.
TAGCAGACAGGTGATTAAATAGCAGGTACTCAAGAATTATTCCCAATGGGGCCCAAAAGGCATTTTTATTTTCCTGCTGGCCAAGTTAATAAGTGGCCTGATGACCCCATCTCACAGCAATACACCGTTAAATTCCAATAGCAGTGATGACAAGCCTTCATAAATAAAAACATCCATTTGCAATAGCTTTCCACTAAAGAAAGAAGGGTTGAGTGAGGCACTTGGCTAGCGTGAGTACTTGCAGCTGAGGGCATTATCCTTGAACACTACTACAGAGGTCCAACAGACTTGCACAGGCAGACACAGTCAGCACTGTCCAGGAGAAGTGGATGTTCTTAAAGCTCAGTGATCTCCTGAAGGCCATCACAGGAGATAGTAAAGTTAAAGCTGTCAAATTACATTAAATGTAACACCATTCCCTTTTGACTCTCTCAGCAGAAATAGCTGGAACAGCAGCACGGATGGGCCGGGCGTGGAAGGTGGGTAACCTGAGGAGCACGAGTGTGATGGGAAATATAATGAGTAACTCCAAAAGTTATTGCCTCATTAACAATGCCCTACAGGAAAGAATTTTCTGTCTAATAATAGAAGGAGCGCAAGCACAGATTCTCAGTATGATCTGAAGCCTGTTTAATTCAACTGCTTTGGGAGTAGGGCTCTTGATTTCTCCCTTTCTCTGTCACTTACATAATTTGGGCATTGAAGTGCTAACTATATTATATGGTTCAACATGAAAATGGAGACTTTTTTCAAGCTTCATTAACATACTGTTGCAAAAATTGGCGTCAACTGAAGCTCAGTCATTTTCCAAGACTCACAATCTTTAGCACAATTTGCTGCTGAAAATAATAAGATGCACTTTTGAAAAGTGAAAACAAGAACGCAAAATATTGTGCATGATTCAAAATGGAGAACTCAGCACAGACCACAACTCTACAAAATAATTAATCAGAACAGTACTCCTTTTGGGCACTATGCTATATTTAACACTAGACATAGCACTGCAAATTCACTGCCATCAGTGCTTTGCCAAAAATGGGCTGAGAAAACAGTCCATACGTTGCCCAGTCAGGTCAGCCACACCTTCCAGAGATTCCAACTGTCTATCCCAAAATACTGACCTAAATTTAAAAGTCTATGGTAACTATGAGAACAACATTTCTGCATCCTACAAAATTCTGATTTCATCTGTATTCATGGAGAACAAAGAAAACCTCATTTTCTAAACCAAAGGGGATGCAAATCTCAATCTAATAAAAGAAAAACAACTAGGATTGCAAGTGATGTGCAATTTCAAACTCAGCGTCTTCTGATTACTGAACTCAAGCAAATGTTTCTGTCTTACAAACAAGTTTATACTTCCCTGAGTGTGCATGTCAAATGGTTTTATTTGGGTACAAGTCTCATTTTTAATAAGAGAAGAAAAAGGAATCAAAAAGCAGTTTTTATTTTTCAATGATTTTGGGTGATTGCGAGAAACCTAGAGAAGACTGTAAAAATATAGAAAATATAGAAAAAATATATGCATCCTAAACAATTCAAGGCATATGTATTTGTTATTATTTTTATTCTGAAGGGGCTATTTCTGGTAATGTATCTTATTTTTCATAAATGTTTGCACTTTCCAGCAGTGAAACAATTGCACTGTCAACAGCAGAGATAAATCACTGAAAGACTGATGCTGTAATGGCCATCATGACATAACGTCTCGCATCTTAACTGATTATAATTAGCAAAACATTTGTAACATACTAGCAAAAAAGAGAATTGATAAATATAGCTGAAAGCCTTATTACCCAATGCAGTGTACATCTTGAGAAGTGAATACAAATAGAGAATATTATAATCACGGTGCAATTTACATTCTTCAATGCAAGTAAGTTTTCCAGATACCTTGTGACACTGAACATCGTGTTTTAACCATGTATAATTCTGATTCAGAAAAAAATTGGACAAGAAGGTGTTACTTACTCAACGGAACTTTGTCTTATGTGAATGCACAGAGTGGCAGCTGATCAGTAACTCCTTAATTTTTACTCCTCTGCAGCCTTTCATCCTTACTCCTTTCATCCTTACGGATCCTAAACAGCGGAGTCAGAGCAGGAGGAGTAGAAGTAACAGAAGCCTGTACCTGGATATGCTGGTTATATTGGCCCATTCCAGGCTCTTAACCCTTGGCAGCCCAGCTGGGAGGTAAAATGCAGTATTGGAAGTTCTGAAGAAAGCATTTTTAGTCAATTCACACTTGGAGTGGGTAAAATGCAAACATTTTAGCTGCAAGACAAAGAGTTTAAGGCTCCGTGGCTTTTGAGCGGAATGGATTTGCCATGGCAATGATAGGGAAGTGCTGGGTATGAAGAGACACAGTAACATCAGTGCCCACAGTGCCCAGAATGGATCTGCATCTTGGTCTTTATCCAACACTCCCATGTTCCACAGAAGCCTTTTCTGCAAACAAGATGTACAAGCAGAGGTACCACCTCTGGGACAAGCAGAACGATCCTTTGTGCTCCAATAAGCATTGGAAAGACTTCATCTAGAGAACTGCCTCAGCCTTTGGACACCACTGACCCCAGACAGGAACTAAAAGGAGAGAGCATTGTTCAGGGAACAGCAGCACTGACAAGAAAAAACGTGAAGTAGAATGTTTAAGCAAGGAAGAGGACATAAAAGAGACCTGATAGTAAGTAGATAACTCCTACATTTAATCCCTCCTTCACAGAAGGCAGTATCAAGAATAAGTGAAGCAAGAGGCTAATAAACAGGAAAAAATATCTAATGATAAGGATAGTTAAATAAAGTCATCTCCTCTCTGGAAGTTTACAAAGATGGATGTTGACACCCACAGGGAATGACAGAAGTATGGTTGATCCTATTTGGTGCAGATAAATGAATCAGACAACCTCAGGGAGCCTGACTCTCGAGACTGTATTTGAAATACCTTCAAACTGGGTGCCTTTGAATCAACATCCAGATGTATAAATGTCTCAATAGCACTGCAACAGACTGCAGGGATTTGATTTTGTAGTACAATTCAGCAGGAAGGGCCATACCAAGATATGGGTTTCTTCAGTTTTTGAGAGAAACACTTTGTAAATCCGGGTGTTGAAATTCTCGGTTGTAGACATAATGTAAGATGGAACTTGGGACCAAGCACATACAAAAGCCTCCAAAATGACCAGGTTTGGATTATCAGGACTGTCTCAAGTTCACAGGATTCATAGGTATGTGTTAAGAGAAATCTTCAAGCTGGTATCAAAATAAAATTCTATAATTTTTCATTATCACTTCCTCAGTAGTATTTTCTCTATTAAAATAACATCTGCTGATTAATTAAACATGTGAACATAATCAATGTACAAAAGGATATGCTTCCAATATTGATTAAAGCTTTCTTTGAAAACCGCTCTGAGCTCTTTTATCACCGTTTGTAGAGATATGGTATTTTCTAGAACAAAACAGAACTGCATAGCAAGTGTGAAAGTGTGACAGAAGAAAGGCACAGAATATGTAACTGTTTAGCTGGGGATGTTGAAACAAAGCATGTTCAGCAATGGAATAATGTGACAGGTAATTTACAGTGATCTGATGGAAGATGACTGGATGCCAAATAACCCGGTTTAGTCCCTTTTTCTTTTTTTTTTCTTCCAGATACTTTGAGTATTTTTTTTCAAAGCTGGCTGTAATTGACACAGTAGATTAGTTACATGATCACCTGCCGGGAATGCAAAGGGATGAACATTGATATTTAGGTTTTTAGGGCCATTCAGGAGTAACAGGCTTGATCCTCCCTCTACCATTCAAGTACAGAAAATTACGAGCCTCCATGTAGATAACAGTGAGGCTGATAACAGCTCACTTTTCCTCTTTTGGGAGAAAATTCCCTAAATAAAATATATTAATTAATAAATATCTGAGGGAAATGCAACGACTTGAGAGGACAACATGGAAATGTGGACTCTGAGCACTGAAAGCCATAGAAAGAGTTTTGATGACTTCCATAGGCATTGGATTGTGATTAGAGGTATTTGTTTTTCACTTCCCCCAACAGAATCTGTATATTTAAGTAATTAACAAAAAATGTCTTAGATCAGTCATGCCAGGTTGGTGCCTTTTCCATGTTAAGAGAACCACTTTCTAGGAAATCAAGTCTTTAACATGATGAATTATTAGAATTTGTTACTTTTTCCATGTGTATCAAAAAAGATCTAATTTTACAGAGCAATTGAGGAAAGTCCTGTATGCAATACTACAAAAGTAAAACAAACCCACAGCCTTTCATACAACTTCTTGTCTATGAGCAGATTGTGACAAATTACGCCAGAACACAATTTAGAATATCCAGAGAACTGGAAAGTAAAATTGTTCCATATATTTTTGTTACTCCCAGTTTTTGTAAGGGCATGGCAACTGCAGTTTAGATTTATTCTTCCATTTTATTTTATAATCCACAATAGCTTAAATTAATTTCAAGTCGATTATAATGCAAGGAGGTTACACGGTCTGTTAAATGTTGCTCTGATAAACACCTTTACTTCTGCAATTACAGGGGCTGTTTTTCCAAGAAACACAGGGAAATGATGAAGTCTATGGGACTGAGGGATATCTTCCCATGTAAATGTGATTCTGGAAGGCCACTACCCTGCTCCATGCTACGAACCATAAAGGCAGCTTTTATAGTTATTATCACAGCATTCTCCACGTATCCGACATAACCTGCCAACCAAAACCTGCAAACCTACAATTATGTGGTGCAGCAACTCCAATTTACATAAAGATCTTCATTTGGTACAATCCTTCTGTTTCTGTCACCAATGCCCTGCTTTTACAGATGAGCCATACACAATTCTGTTTACCTTCTGTCTTTTTACCTACAATGCATTAACTAGTTCCAGTGGCTTTCCTGAAAGCATAATGACTTGTCCTGTACTCTAGCAAAAATATATCCCCACAAATCAAGAAGAAGCAGGCTCAGACTAAGTGGTTGAGAAGATTTACATTCTATTGCTAACTCAGTTATTACTCTGCTGAAAACCCCATAGCATCAATATAATGAATCCCTCAACCTCTGCTGCTAGCACAATTTTTCTTCCCAACCTCATTGGCTCCCAACTTTCTGCTTGACCTTTTACAATCTGTGTGTGGCAGAGCTTCATTACAACCTTTTAATGATGCACAAATGGCACACAACACCAAGGTCACAGCACATCCCTAGTGAGAACTTCTCCAACACCTCCTGAACAGACAATGAGTTTTCATTTAAAGAGACAGTTTAGTGGGGAAACAAAACCTTCGCATTCAGCACAAGTCTCAACAGCTACTACTACTACCAAAAAAAAAAATAAAAAAAAATTGGCCATGTTGTAAAATGAGTAACTGCTACCAAAACAAGTGTTGTGTTTTGTTTTTTTTTTTTTTTTTTAAAAAGTTGATGTCTCAAGCCTTCAGTGGCTAAATGAATAAACTGGTTTATTGAGAAAACTCAGAAAAATTACTGTGGTTTTCTGTATAAAAAGATTATTCAAATCTTAAAAATATAAAAAAATATACTAAAGTGTATATTTTATACTACATTTTATATTATAGCAACATTCATCCACCTAGAACACATCAGATATTTTTCTAATATCACAGCAGTCAAATGAACGTCAGATGATGGATCCTATTCCAAATGATCACCAACTTTTCCTTAACACAGTTCAATCTCTGTTCTGCAATTTTCCAGCTGGGACATAGAGATAGCGATGGTTAAACCTGTTTTACAAGTGTTTCAGGTTTTTGTATCAAGAGTACTATATAAATGCAAAGCATCTTGCTATTCAAGCATGTGAGCTGTAAAGCACATTATATTCAGTCTTGGTTAATGCTAAGTCACTGCATGCATGCATACATTGCACCACAGTTACTGGTGAAACATAGTACAAGGTTTCAAATGAATGTTCAATATTACTTTATATGCTCTTTGTATATGAAGTAATTAATGATCAAAACCATAGAATTAAATCTAAAGTTACCTACAAGGCAACGGTGACACCTTTTGACATTTTGATCTTCAGTTTGTAATATCAGAGTTTATAATATTTCAGTTTGTAATATCAGAGTTTATAATATTTCCATTCACTGTGTGCAGGTACAAGCACATGACCACTCAATGCACTTTACTTGCTCAATTCTTTTCTCTCTTACAATGTGAGAAATTAGGAATAACAAACAAGTCAGTGCAACCAGACATACCTCTGTGCAGCTAATCTGTGAGGAGATTCAGGACCCAGAATAACTTGTATCTAACACAGGTGCAGTATTCAGAGAATCACAGAACACTTCCATTATCAAGATCCTCAACTTCTCTAGGCAACCTGTTCCACCACCATAATTGTAAAATATGTCTTTCTAATGCCTAACATAAACCTTACCTCTTTCAGTTTAAAACCACTGCCCCTTTGACTGTCAGTACTTGGCAAAAAGTCTCTGCCCATGATTCTTATAAGTTCCTTTTATATATCAAAAAGCCTCAATAAGGTCTCCTTGGAGCCTTCTCTTCTCCAGGCAGAACAACCCAACTCTCTCAGCCTGTCTTGACAGCAGAGGTGCTCCAGCCCTCTGAGAGTTTTCACAGCCCTCCTCTGGCCCTACTTTAACAAGTCCACATCTTTCTTGCACTGGGGGCCCCAGAACTGGATGCAGCACTCCAGGCAGAATCTCAGCAGAGCAGAGAAGAGGAGCAGAATCACCTCCCTCAACCTGTTGATTGATTAATTGAATTAAAATAGATCACATTCTACTCCCTGAATTGTCAGACACTTTCTACTCTTGGTCAAATCATTTCATCTCATTGTACTGCCATTCACTCACTTGTAAAAAGTGCATAAAACTTGCTTCTCACCCACAGAAGAGTATAGTGATTGCTGTAGTCACGAAGATCTCTGAAATCCTTGGACACACAGCAATCTAAAAATGCAAAGCCGTGTCTATGATTTCAGGTATTTGACTAATTTTGAAAAGGAACCCTCAGGAATCAAACACAGTCCTGATGCCAGTGCAGTTTTAGTGCTGGCATATTGCCTGGGATCTGAAACAGCGTGGAAAAAAACCCTCAAGCAACAGAAACTATCCATCATGGACACTTGAACTCTGCCTCCTTTGGACAAAGACTGCCAGGGTCAAAATCTACTTCCATGACTTTCAGAGAAGTAATTAATAAATTGTTCTGGATTTACAGCAACACAAATAGCACAGCAACTGGCTGTGTTCCTTTAAACAGTTTGTACAAATACATAGATTTGGTGCAAGATTATAATGCAAGTTTTACTACCCATGAAATAGTTTTGTAAAGCAACACATCTTAAATGCTCACTCTTACGCACTTCAAAAACTGGAAAAAACAGACAATCCCAGCAGAGCAAACAAAAAAATCCAAGTCAGAGCAGAGACAACCCCCCAGAGGAGCACTTTGCCCCACTGCCCCAAAATCCTCACCCAGCCTCCAGCAGTTCATAGCTCATAAACATCTCAGACTAGACTGGAGTATCAAAGTAATTAATGGATTACTCTTTAATAGTTTTTCTTCTCATCTTGCTGTCTTGTCCTATATTCCACAGACCTGGTTCATTTGTTCTTTACACCACAGGATTAGGTTGAAGTACTGCAATTGGAATATGCATGTAAAATGTATTATTTTAAAAAGAAGTAAAGCTCAGTATGATGCCTGACATAGCCACTCATAAAAACTCAAGTTCCAGGCTTGATTCTGATCTTGCACTTCTACAACTGGAGTTACATCTGCACAAGACAGTCCAGGAAATGAAGGCAGCAAGACAACCAGTGGAGGACCTAATTTCTTCCAAAACCGGAAAAAACCCACAAGCAACAAAAACCCCTCAAACAGACAAAGAAAGTTCACTGTGAATTACCACTGCTTTGCAAAATGTTCTTTAAGTTCCTTGCTACAGGAACTTCCTGACTACTACAGCTATGGCTGCTAAGGAAGAAATCCAGGATTTTATTTTAGGGACTACAGCTAGACTTTCCATATGCCACTTAGACAGTAGGAGGTTCATACACACTGTACAAAGCAGTCATAGGCAGATGCCTCTATTCACTTTTTGAAACTTTTCATCTCCTTTCCCATATTTAGAAAATTGCATTTCTCTTTCCTTATGTTTTTAAAATACATTTAGCAGCCCCCAGCTGTGCATCCCTATCCAACACAGCAACTGGGCACACATTTCACAGGATACTGCCTGGTCTGCATATCTCAAAAACATCGAGTGAAAAACCAAGCTCAAAGCTTCTGAGTTTTGTTGTAATGGAAGTACCAGACTTATTTCTCTTTTAATTAATTAGATTCAAATTGGTCTTAAATTGTAAATTCTTCAAGGTTTTCTTTGCATTGTTAACAGGCCCTAAATTACAAAAAGATAAGACTCCATGGAAATCAATCCATAGTCCCAATACTTTCATTAGCGTGGTCATGAAATTATAGCAGAATAACAAAGTGACTGTATGTAATTAAGCAGGAGGAGAATAGAAACTACTCAAAGTGTCAATCAGCGAATAATGAAGCATAATGTATGAAAACAGAAAACAGTAAGTGGGGTTTAATGCAGTTGTTATTAAAAAAAACTAACATCACCAAAACATTCCCTAAAGGACTTGATATTTTTGAAATATATTGGAAGCTCATTTCTTATTAATTTTATCAGATTCACATACAGCAGGACAATTAAAAAGATTATTTCAATGAAGCTGAGACTTCCCTATGTCTACAGCAGATTCAACAATGGTTAGATTAACTTGCTGAGAGAGGCTTGTTCAAAAAAAATTATCTTTAAGTGATATATGTAATATATACACATGCAGAGAATGTAAGACCCCAGGTTCAGTTCATAACTTGATTACAGGAAATTCAGGGCTAAATATTGTTATTTATTTTTAAGAGTGGAGGAGAGGAGGATATGCAGTAGCTCTGAGGGAATGGAGAGGTTGGAGGACAGGATTCTGGGCAGACTAGAGAATAGAGATTTACGTGTTCAAGACCTTCATGGAGGAGAAAGTGAATTTCAACCTAAAGCACTAAGAACGAACTGGAAACCTGCATCTGCTGCATATGATATCAAGCAGTGAAATTTATTTTATATTTTATTTTCTGTACATTAATTAGAAACTAAAATAATTACCATTAAAACCTATATAAATTTATATTACAGAAAGACACAGTTAACTGGCCTAATGGCCCAATTTACTGACAACTTTGCATGCATCTTGTAACATAACTTCTCTAAAGCTTTGTGATGTCAAAGGCACCCCAAGGGACCTTGTAGAAACCCCATTCCTGGATGTTTTCACAAATGCCCAGATAAGAGCCTGAGCAGCCCCAAACTTTGATGGCAGCCCCATATTTTGGATTGACATTGACAAAAGAAACCTGCAGAGTTCTCTTCTGTCCTAAATTATCCTGTGATTCTGTGGCTCGTGGCTGACTCCTAGCAATGCTCTCACACCAAAGCAGTGATAATATTTTAGAATTATTTTTAACCAGAGTCTGACTTAATTACTGGGAAGTCACTGTTCAATGGTTTAAGGTAATGGTTTTGGTTCTTTATTTTATTTTAAATTCTTGGTTTTGGCTGATGATTTTAGCCATGTCCTCTGGAGAAGTGAAAATATTATGCCTAAGTCTTCAGATACGGTTGGTGTTGAATACCAGTTAACAAGTTGGAAGGTTCTTTCTTGCAAATTCACTGTAGGATCTCACAGTAGCAGACCTTAACAAAAAAATTTAATTTAAAAGATCTTGACAAGCAGCAAATGTTTACTGGCATGACCATGTTTTCAAACCCAATGTCTTCTGTTCCTTTACTCCCACCTAGACAGCAACTGAGTATTATGAAGAAGCATCTGTATTCCTATACCTCTTGCACTAAAATTGCACTTCATTTGCTCAAGTGGCTTCTACTAGATTAAAACCTTTCAAAAGCATCAGCTAATATGCACATGGATGCAGCCAAACCAATTTAGTGAATTAGAAATTAGTTTAGTCTGAGTTTCGCTATTAGTATATATAGAAATGGGGGGGGGTGGGGAAAAAAACCAATAAATAGTACATTGATTTTTACATTACCCTAATTACAAGGATGTGTGCTAATTGTTTTTCAGATACAGAAGTAGGAATTCCTTTCCTAACTAAAAGACAGAGATTTTTCCAGAGCAGGGAGTCACCCACATGCAGGATGATGAACAATCCATATCTGTGGTATTTTATTTAATTCTACTGCTAGTCCTCATGACAGTGAAAGAGACTTTTTTAATATGTATAATATACACTTAACTCCATATTTGCTACAGCAGTCAATTTAGGGTCATCAAGACTATGTACATGTACACATGCATGTATATATAACTGATAAATTTTATAACTATACATCCACACCATATCTGTAACACCATAATAAATCAGCACAGATTTTTTTAATTAATACAAACACTGCAATAGTCACTCAGCCATACCTTGCATGAGGCAGTGCACCATGTTGAAATGCTATGCTGTCACATGGCTCTTCCATTTTTTGGTATTCAAACTTATCCCTTATTTTTTCGCATTAAAAAATTGGTAATGAGGCTCCCTTCTTGCTGGAGAACTGGCAGAAAGAATCCTGTTACTCCCCTAATGAAGTCCCCAGACAGAACCGACAATTTTCAAAAGAACAAAAGAAAAATGTTGCTCTAAGCTTCGGAACTGACCCTATTGACTGAAAGCTGTGTCTTACCTTGTTTCAAATTAATGCACTGAGCAAATTATCTCATGCCAAAGAGACAAGAGAAAAGGCTTAAATGGCACTCACACCCCACATTTCCCAGTTGGTATTGTCAGCAGTTGTTTTGTGGCAAAACCAAGTAACATCTTAATAAGAGCATGTAGCTGGAAATAAGAGACAAAATTGCCATCTCATGGCAGAGCTGCCTGGGATCATTTTAAAAAACTGTCTAGCACAGGTGGTGCTCTCCAGAGAGGGAAAGAAACCATTTTGCAGAGGTAGGGTAAAAAGAAAATTGTAAATAAGAGTTTCGTTTGAGTGTCTGTTCCTTTCATGTTGTCTTTGTTCCAGCCCTGCATTAAGAGGGTTAAGTTTTCTTCCTCAACGTACTGAAAACAATTTTCAATATAATAGAAACTCCTCTCATGAACTAATGGTCAGATCTGTTTTCATATTTTATTCTTCTAGTTCACCTTTTCATTCTTCCTTTCCTTAGCATCAATAATATCATAGTGCTCTCTCTGCTACCTTGCCTATCCATAGTAGTTATTTCTTCTTTCTCTGAGGAATCCAATATAATCTGACCTCTCAGCTTTCAAATTTCAATCCTTCTACTCCATTTAATATCTTTATTTTTTTTCATTGTTCTTGTTTCCACCCATCCTTCTCACTAAAAAGAATCCTCTAACATAATATCTCAACATTTTGCTCATCTGTTTTTAAACTGCAATTGTTCGAGACTTTTAGTACACTGAGAAGCTTAAAAACCAGAGCACAGAAAAAATATTATGTCAGACAACAACAGCTCAACAACATCGTGGTGGTTTTTTTTTTTCAGTAAAACAGACTGTCACACAGCTGAGCTTGACAAACTTGGCTTTGAATGAGGGAGCCAAATGCCCGGGACATGGGTCACGATCTGATCTCAACACTGCTTAGTGTTGCTGCCTACCTGTGTCATGAAAACTACTCAGCATTTTTGTTGTATTTATTATTAGAAAGCTGGAAGTTTATACTTTAATTATAGAATTCTTATTTTCAAGTGTCAAAATAGGCTTTCTGCTCATTTCATTCAGTAAAATCAATTTGAAATCAGCATTTTATATTGCAAGACCAAGCCACTCTCATAATATTGCCACAGTATAATAACAAACTGTTGAAAGTTTCTACTGCAATCCCTTCCTTGTAGTAATTAGTAACTAGTGTTTTGCATTATAGCATTATTTAAATTCAATTGCTTGACAGACTTGCTGCATTATTAAACCTTTTGCTCTTGGGGCTTCTATTTCAATTTCTGGTTGCGGTGGTAGAATGTCAAGTGGTAATTTTCTGAAGTTCATTCTTACTGGTTAAGGACCAGTACACCCTCACTGAGAGCAAGTTCATTTGCTTCCAGGAAAGAAGAAAATGATTAGGGTTAAATTCCCTCTGGCCTTCATTAGGGAACAGATAGGAGGTTTCAAGTTGGTAACTTTCACTGTTTAAACATATTTGACTTTAGCAATAGAAGGCAAACAACTTGAAAAGCATGATGATTATTTGTGTCCCTGTTGCACGTTGTCTAGAATTGGGCTTACAAAGGAGAGTGGAAGAGCACTTTAAAGAACTGCTTTTATTCATCTCTGGTGAGGCAGTTGAAAATAAAAGACTGAGGCAATTGGTGGTGGGATCCCCAATGGGATGTAATAGAGAAGTGCCAGACCTACTGACAAGCAACAGGAGGCAAATCCAGCCTTCATACACAGAAAATCCAGTATCTACTGAACACAGCAGGATCATCAGGCTTTACCTTACTGCTGGCATTTATAATATCAAATATACAATTTAAAGCATAATAGAAATAAGAAATATACAATTAATCATAATATATCATAAATTTACTCATACATTATGCTAATTTTATACAAAGCACTTACACTGCCAACCCTTTTCTAAAGGAAACACTAATTACTCATAAGGACTAGTCACAGCAACTGCATGGCCCAAGATATGTCTGAGATGATGTGGTGGTCGGGATTGCCCATGGGCCCCTTGTCGTCATAATGATCCATCTTATCCTTTTAGGGATAGGAAGGATCAAAGCAAACATGCAGTTTCATTAAATACAGTATTTCATTTAAGGACAGTAAAATTGTTCATTCCAGAATGTTTTCCTTTAAAATATCTCTATGGATGTGAAGTAAACCGCAAATCCTACCTCATAAGATGGAAGCCAACAGAATAAAAACTGATTTTCAGAGGACATCATGCAATGATTCATTATTCTCTACTCCTTTCATCAGGAAAAAAAAAAAAAAAGAAAAAGCTCAAATTGTATGTAATCATTTTATCTCTGTTCCTAGAGTAATCCAGGTACAAGAAGAGATACTCCACCACAGAACCAGAGACAAATTCCTAAAAAATATGTATTTTAAGAGCATCCCTCCAGTTATGACTGTACATGGAGAGGTACACAGGAGAACAAAACCAGCAGATATCCTAGGTAAAAGAAATAGCTTTGATCCTTCAATCATAAGCTTCTAGGATGAAGGTTTTTGTTAAAATGAGCAAGTAATTTTCAGCTTTTATGGTAAATATGATCAACCTTGAGGTATCCCTAGGTATCTCCTCTCAACACCCCTCAGCTACATGGTGCTGCAGAGGATGAGATGCACACGCAGCTTTCCCCTGTTCAGTACCTCCTGTTACTATTTAAAGATATTTCTCCTCTTCAGAAATTCAATTGCACTTTTTTTTCAAAATGCTTGCAGGTTCTGTTTGTTTTTTACTGTTTTGTGTTTGGTTTTTTTGGGGTTTTGTTTGTTTGTTTTTTCCCCCCAAAGGTGATATATTACAGCTAATTTAATAGTGTAAAAAAACCTTCCTTTTGCTTATCCCTGACTACTCATGCTATTCCCCCCTCTTTCCCCCCTGGATCTTTGAGACTTTAATACATCAGTAAACCAGGAACACTGAAAAACAGGAAATTCCATAGAGGTAATCCCTAACTCAGCCTCTTCAGAGGCTCGTTAGGAAATAAGCAGCAGCTCCAAAATAAAGAACTGTATTGTTAGGCTATTACAGAGCAGAAGAGACATTTGGAGTTGTAGCACAAAATACCACTGGATTTTATGTTCAATGAAGAAGGATTTAGAAAACTCCTGGGAAAATGAGACCTGATGTCCATTCAGGTGCAGCAGACAAACTGCATCACCAAACTTCCAAATGAAAGTGATAGAGACACCCAGAACCACTCACCATCAGGGACTGGTGCTTCTTGCAGCATCTGTCAGGACCATGGGAATAGCACTGCTGCCTGTACTGGCCTTTTTTTACAACATGGAAATTATTTCAGCATCCAAATCTGTCAGTTTGGTATTTTCCTAGGTAGTAAATCAACTTTAAAAATGTGTAAATAAAGTCATAATAAATGGAGAACCACCAACATTAAGTAATGTTAAACTTGAACATAAGCCAATATGCAGAACATGCTTCTTATTAAAATTTTGGTTTTGAGGAACAAACTTTTTCTTGGTGGCCAGATCTCAAATACTAGGATTTTGCTCCTAATCGGATTTTTACCGTGTGTGCCTTACTTTGAAAGAAACCCATGATGGTATTTCCAATCTCTCTCTTATTCTTAAGATAGTGTCCTCCCATGTGCCACTTTGAAGAGAATCAGTTTTAATTACACTTACTGGACACAGGCAAGATGAGAAAATACATAAAGCAAAAGGTAGATCAAGCAATTTTAGTAACTGGGCTGGGCAAAGGTATGTGACACTTATTCAGCACAGGAAGAGGAAGGGTTAAGAGGTGGGAAACACAGAAATTACCTAGAGAACTTCAGAGTTCACAGATAAAAGACTGCTCTCTGTAGGTTATATCAGGGAAACTTGTTATTCAAAAGCCATAAAGGAAAATATTCCCTCATCTGAGACCTTCTGCAGAATTTGAAAGAAAATTTGTTTTCCTGAACAAATCAAAGAAAATAAAAAACCCAAGAAGCTCTTCTGCAAGAAAACAAAGAAACGAGAGAAAAGCTTCAGCATTGACACTGTTCCCTGTCAGGCTGCAGATCTGAAGCAGAAGGGTTTTTGCTGGGATATGTGCCACAGAGGAATTAGAGCATATCTAGACCTTGCAATGTGGTGCATCACTGTTTCCTGCACAATGTCATGGTAAATTTGAAGTTAGGAGCTCCACTAAGATTTTATAATATTAATTGTGTTGCTGGTTCTGTCCTCCCGAGTGAAATAACCAAATGTTCAGTTACTGTAAGGGAGACTCTCTCTGTTTGAAGGTCCTGTGCTGTTACTGCAATTCACAGTTTATCAATCTGTTCCATAATCTATACAGGACATTTTCTTAAAAATTGCCAGTGACCTATTTTTTTAAATATAACACACTGTGGGCTGAAGACAGGAAGAAAGGAATAAATACTAGCAGAGGGAAGTGAAAAACTAAAGCACAAGAATAAGTAGTCTTTAATAAACACCAGCTGGCAATGAAATCAGGGTTTGAATGAAGTTCTAAGACAGCTTTTCTCTGAGTAATGGAGGTAAGAAACATGAGAAGTTTCAAAATTTGGTTGGATGCACCACTGAAGATCATAAACTTCATGAGCCAGGGTGCCCCCTTCACTTCAGTGATTTGGCATTAATCCCAAATCAAGTGTTTCACTGGAAAAAGAACCTTTATGCTTTATGTAACAGGAGTCACGTTTCTTATTGGTTTAAGCATTGTTAGAAATGTATACACATGTTGTTACTCGCTGAACCACAGAATAATTTGTCCTAGGCTTCAGTTCCAGGGGGAAAAAAAAAAAAAAAAGAAAAAAAATAAGGGGGGGAAAAAAAAAAGACTGAAGAAACTCAAACAAAAAAACCCCTCCACTCTTGCAATGTTATCTTGCTGAAACCTTACAGCAAAATTTAAAAACACAGCAGCTGTCATTTACCAGATTCTCCAGTACCCTTCTAAAGCCAGATAAGATGAATACCAAAATCTCTAAGGACAGTATATAAACTGCAGTATAAATGGGAAAATGTGAAACAGAATTCATTAAAATACATCAGTAGCTCTACTACCAGCTTAGAATGGATTGATTCAGGAGAAAATCCTGTGCAGAACTTACTGAACTGCTGCTGGCAGGCAGCTGAGGCTGAACATGTGCAGAAGTGATAACTGGGGAGACTGCAGAAGGCCTCGTGGCGATTTAAATGCATAGGCTGCAGACAATTCAGACTGATTCTCCACAACCATTTTTAGTGTTTTATTTCATTACTTTCTGCAGCAAATGGTTGGGAACAGAAGGGTAGCTGCATTTTTTAAAAAAGTATCAGTATCCTTGCTGCCTGCTCGAAAACTTGACTAAGTCAACTCATCACTTGAGTTGTGTCCTTGTAAGTAAGAAGAAAACCTGTGATCATGACGTGCTCTGCCAAGGTTGCTGGCAGTAAAAGAGACTTTCAAGTCAGGGACACACAAACAAAGATGCCGAGGAACTGTTTAGCTTTGCATACAATGAAACTTCAAGTCTTTAAATTCTCAGGCACACTGAGGGGAAATGATGAGTTATTCAACCAAATACCATTCAGTGAACTAATGGAAAAAACATATTTAATACCCTGAAACATTATCCCATGCCCTCAAAACATGTGCCTTCACAACAATAATGGACTGTCGCACTTTTCCTTGACCTATAAATACCTATAAGAATCTGAGTTTAGATATAGAGGTACTTATAAAACATCTTTGATATGCTGTTTTATCCCAGTCTTCTAAACATGTTAAGATATCCTAGAAACTTTACTTAAGGGGGAGTTCGCTCTGAGCTGTGTAAATTTTATCCATTCTATCTGGATTTGCTGATTTTTAAGTCTTGCCAATAAGCAAACAAATAAATTAATCATATCCAGAGCTGATCCAAATGGCCACATCATCAAAAGTCCTTAGGAAAGAGCAGAAGGACAGCAGATGTTTTGGAAACAAAACTATGTTAGCATAGATGTATCAATAGAACTTCCAAGTGGAGACCATGAGCTTAAATTGCAAACCACCCTACAAGAGATGCTCTTTGAATTAGGCAAAAATGGATTCAAATATAACCCAGCCTTATCCAAGGTAGTTTATCCAGGTATCCACCAACTGAGCCCCAAGACTGCTACCAAAACTACTGTTGCAAGGGCAGATGTGCTGCTGCAGCCAGTTCAGTCAGTGCACAACAGCAAATCCTAACAATGCTCCCAAGATAAATTTCTCTAATCCCCAAACACAATGGGCAAGCTTAGTGTTGATTTCCAGGCTATAAGGCTGCTTTCAGCACTCGTAATGCGACTACACAGCCTCCAACAATGTTCTTCATTTCATGCAGCTCTTCCCCAGCGTTCCCCTCCCTGCACACAGCTCATTCCTCATCAGACAAGAGCAAACATTTCACTTTTGCCACTGGCAGTAGTGTTCCCCAAACTTTTTA
Source organism: Empidonax traillii (assembly GCF_003031625.1). Classification (NCBI taxonomy): domain Eukaryota; kingdom Metazoa; phylum Chordata; class Aves; order Passeriformes; family Tyrannidae; genus Empidonax; species Empidonax traillii. The sequence goes on from NW_020955551.1 coordinate 442,500, forward strand.
ACTGAAGAACATTAACGCTGACAAAATCCAGACCATCTTCTGGATTTTCTTTTCCAACCAACTAAAAATTATACTATATTTTGAGCCATAATTCATTACTGTTGCTTCCCTTAGCTGTGCTTGTTTTGCTTGCCTGATCTCTTGCTATTTATTCTTTACATTTTTTATTTGCTTAGATTCTTCCACTAGTTATCTTAAGATATTTTCATCCATCATGGACTCATTAGAGATGTGTCACAAGACCAGTCCTCCCATGTAAGAGTAGATATTTTTGTAAATTAGACACACAAATGTACAGGTCCTATTTAATAGTTCCTAATTCTGTGTGCACAGAAGTAATGCATGCAGGCAGCCAACTAAAGCCATCAGGGTTCTGCTTCTTGGTGTTTTTTTTCCTGTAACAAAGGCACAAAATAAGATAAAGGGCTGAAATGAAGGGAACAGAGCTATGCTTTAGCTAATTATGGTCAGAAAAAAAAATACAAATTCATGGCTGCCATTTGTCACAGGCTTAACTCTGAATTATGGGAGGGGTAAAAACAGCAAAACACCAACATGACTTGGGTATATACCAACACACCATGTCAGTGCCTTCTCGGAAATTCTTCTGGAGATAATACTTCTGGGAATGAAACCAATTAGTCACCAATCAACATTTACCATCTCCATAACACTTTTCCCAGAAACAGCATCTTTCTCTAGTTGTACTTCCAGGAACAATACATGGTATGTTTATAGAGGCAGGCAGAAAAGGCAATAGACACTTAAATATACATGAGGTCTACAAGAGCCTGGCTCTTAAGAGGTAGAGGCTTTCCTAAGGCCTGTTCTTTCAAAGCAACACTTATGAGTATGTTTTAGTCAGAGGAAACATTACTATTGATTAAACTGATACAATTTTTATCGAACTGGGCTCCTTTGCAGCATGAAGTGAACACCATTTTTTTGTTGTGTAGCATACAAAAATCAGGAAACTGTGACTGATCTGTTTGCTTTGGCGCAATGGAGCCTTTTGCAGCTAACCTGGAAGAACAACCCGCAGTGCGTCCCTTACCCACATGAACAAAGACCATCCCTGGTTTCATGAACTGTGTTACAGAATTTGGACCCAAACAGCAGTTTCAAAGGTAAACAGGAAGGTATTAAGACACTTAAAAAGCAGCTAAACAGGTTAGAGATGTTGATTTTGTAGGAAATGAGGTCCATAACTTGTTTAGGTGCCTTATGAAAATCCAACCTGCTGCACAGTTAGATGCTCGGGCAACAGCAAATCTGGCTCTTGATTTTCAATAATTAAAGCTACTGTGTAAATTCCCAAACATTTTATTATTTCACAGAATATGCTGAGTTGGAAGGGACCCACAAGGATCATCAAGTCCAACTCCTGTCCCTGCACAGGACCATCCCCAAGAGTCACACCATGTGCCCGAGAGTGTCACCCAAACGCTCCTTGAGCTCTGCCAAGCTTGGTGCTGTGACCACTGCCCTGGGGAGCCTGTTCAATGCCCAACCACCCTCTGGGGGAAGAACCTTTTCCAACATCCAACCTAAACCTCCCCTGACACAACTTCAGGCCACTCCCTCAAGCCCTGACACTGCTGACCACAAAGCAGAGATCAGTGCCTGCCCCTCCTCTTCCCCTCAGAAGGAAGCTGTAACTGCAGAGAGGTCTCCCCTCAGTCTCCTCTTTTCCCTGCACAAACTCAGATGTTACTTCCAAGTCACCACATCTAAATGCATTTTCCTAACCAGATTTCTGCAGCTGTTCTTTTCTGCCCCATGTACTCAAGCAGTGATCTGATGGGGGAACAGTGATTAGAGAGCAATGAATTTAATTCAACCGCTAAAGATTAAGGTGAAAGTCACCGCACTGTAGCATATTCACGGTCACTTAAAATCAGCTGAAGCATTCCAATTAGCACTTATGTTAGAATATGGCATGGATGTTAATGTAAAATGAATCCTTTACAAGTTTAGATGGATTTGCTCAAATAGATACTGCCATAGATTTCCTTGTTAAAGCAAATCTAATTGCAACTTTGGGAAGAGGAATATACCATGAAATAGATATCTACATTGAAAAAATTAAAGGGATTACAGTATTAACTACCTTGTCAGGCAGACTGGGGGGGGGGGGGGGGATGTTTTTAAGCAGTTTGTAAAGGTAAAATGGAATTTATGTAATTTATCATCCTTTAAAAGAGAAACATAAAATCTATTTACTTTTTTTTTTTAGCAGATACTACTATTGAACTACTTTCAACAAATTTGAACCAATTTTTTAGTTTCACCACTAAAATATTTAGATTTGGGTAAAATCAAAAATATGTAAATTTTGCTTCAGTCAGTATTTTTTACAGGGAGAATCAACAATAAGGACAATTTAGAATGATAAAATTACCAATTGACTCAAATTATGCACACTGGCTTTGTAATTTGGAGAAATAATCATTGAAAAAGGATACCTTAAAACCTTTACTTGATTCCAGGGGTAGGTTGTACCAGCAGTAACTTCAGAAACTCTGTGCCAGAAGAAATTGCTTGGAAGGAAACCTGCAGGATGCATGCGCTAATTTTCATGAGGGCAATGAGAATTTACTCATTTGAATCTTGGCTTTAGTTTAAGGCTTATTGGAAGATCAAAATATTTTGGGTAATGTGCCTGGCTGACGTTCAGAAGGCATCCTTTCCACATCATCGCTTCCCTTACTGACCACAGTCCAATAACAACCGCAGCAACGACAAGGAAGTGGAAGCAACCAAAGCTATCAGTTTTATTTCTTAGCCTAATTAAAGAACGTGGAGAATATCTGATGAACTTCTGCTGTTTTTATTAGCAGTGACTATGAAGAGGCCAAAATGTTTTGGCATTCATTAGACCGTACAATGTTGCCAAAATATTGTATCTAGAAGACCAATGAAATGTTAAAATTAAAGGAGTATGTGTTCAATGCTCTTTTTTTTCCCCCCTTCCACTTAAAATTTCTGCTGTCTTTTCCCTTTGTGCTTGTTGGGGAAAAAGGAACGACCAATATGTTTCAAAGATTATTGGCTCTGTGGTCTGTAAAAGAAGGTTTCTTTGATACAGATAGACAGCGATGACAGCTCACTTTCCAAATTTTATTCCTGCCTGTTCATGGAGACCTCTAAAGAGAAAAACATACATATGCCATGTACCTTTCCTGATTTGCTGTGGGCAAACTTTGACCATACTTAACAAAATAAGCCTATAAGCAAAGGAAAAAAACCCTTGAATGGTAAATCTTCTGTCAAAGACATTATTGCCCTCATGCTTCAAGAAACCCCATAATATTTTTACCTTCACAAATCTTCTCAAGTGTCCTGCAATCAAATGAACATAAACATGGCTTTAAGACCACCTTCTGGCTATTTGGCGATAGAGAACATGAAATACTGGAAATGATAAACAGATTGAGGATTGTGAGTGTCTGCTCTTCTGGCTATTTTGTTTTACTCTCTAGTGATGACCTTTGTTTCGCTAGTTCTATTCCTTCCATGATCTGCAAGAAAATATAGCGTGAGGAAAAGCATGTATGCCATTTTTCTGATCCTTTAAAAGGGCTTATTTATTGAGATTATTCTTTAAAAGGTAAAGTAATGTATGTATCAACTACTAATAAAATTTCATAAAATCACCCAGGTTGGGAAAGATCTCTGAGATCATCAAGTCTAATAAGACTGGAAATGTATAAAGAAATGTATTCCTATCAAGTTCTATTAACTATGCAAGATGGTTCACGAGCATATATATTCAGATGTGGCATATACAGCACCAAAAACTAGCAAATTACCAGATAATTACGAAGAAACAGCCTACAGATTTGATTATAGATATGAGGCCTCTTTCAAGACTTTTAAGCTTATTTTAAGCAATGTTTGATTATGTGTCTACACTGTTGTTTCCAGAGCTGAGGGAGAGTGAACGTAGTAATTTTTTTAATACTGCTCTCTGTGAGAATGCTGCTCCACCTTTCCAGCTCGAGCTCCACCAAAATGCTCATGGATGAGTTGTCGTTGGGTGTCAAGGAGGGGGGTACATCTGTCAGGCAGAAGGATCACAACCTTCACGTCTGCTGGATCTGGATCTGCATCAGGATCTGGTGCAAGGCCAAGAGAGGCAATTCAGCCAAGCCCAGAGGACAGGTTACTGCCTAAAACTTCCCAGCCTGAAATCAGCAAAACTGGAATGAGAAACGTGAGCAATAATGGGAGGATGGTTGGCCATGGCATGAGCAAAGCTGGCGGTGTTGTACCTGTTCCCTGTGCTTCCACTGGAGAGGGGAAACGCTTACATTCTGGGCACTTAGTCTGGAGAGCACAGCACTACCCTAATTACTGGCTTCTAAAACTAATATTTGGTTTGACTGGGCTAGTCTGCTAGAAATCTGAGCATACTTTCATGGGGGCAAGGCCACTGAATTCATTGCAATGTATTTCCTTGCTTTTCTTTAAGGGAATGAAAATACAGTAATTCATGTTAAGATCCTCAAATGACAATGACAAAAAAACCCCCGTGATTAATAACTGCCACAAACAACTTGCCAAGGAAAGTCATTCAGCTAATGCTACAGAGAATGCTTCTGCCAACCCACTGAAGAAAGAAGCACAATTTGGAGATTGTTTCGTTTACTCAGTGTAAGTATAGTTAGAAAAGGTCCTGAGCCAGAAACAGAGATGACAAATGGAGGTGTAAATTATAAACGAATAAATGTGAAAAAGGCAGAGTAGATTGTCATAAATTGAGGAAAAAAAAAAGCAATTTAGATCCTCAACTTCTGAAAATGGCTATGACATGGAATGTGAGGCCAGGGATGACCCTCTGGAATGGTGTTGAGAAAATTTTAAACTGGTACTACAATTCTTACTCATGTATCTCTCTAGCTGGAAAATTACATATTTCCATGATTTCTGAGAGAACATTTAGAGATTTATGAAAGTACTTACCAAAGACTTGTATGCCTCAACAGCCACACAATTTATTAGATCAAAATTGCAAACATGTAAACTGCTCAGCAGAATGCAAATATACGGGGTGTGTGCAAAAGGAAAAAAAAAAAATTGAATGTCTAAAATTGAACTAACATCGCTATAAACTTTACAGCACAATTTTTTTCAGTATAGACTCAGCTTTTAAGGAAACAGACATGTCAATTTGACAATATAACTATATACATTTTAACCAAAGCTTAATAAAAAATAAGATATACTCAGTGAATAATAATGGAGAAGTATTACATTTATTTAATCCCTCACACAATGGAGCCAACGTGCCTACCAATTGGGCTATTCACATATAAACTGTGTTTAATGGCTTCCTGTTAATATGCTGTAGTTATATAATGAAAGCCCAGCAGTCTCTCAGCTCAAGCATCCCCGTTCCTCTACTGCCATCAAACTGAGCAGGAGTGGAGTCACTCAGGAGAGTACATTTGACCTTAAGGGTTTCAATTTTGATTATCCCTCCACTTCTCAAAAGTAGATGTCAAGTCCTCTGTAATTTTCTTTTTCTTAAAAGGTGGGAGGCAGTAATAGATCTTGCATTTTAATGGTTTAGAAACGATTCCATTCTCACAAGAATTTAGAAAATTGTGGTCCATTTCAATAAAAACCGGATCCGGTGATTTTTGCAATGGACTTTTGGCACAAAATTGATTTTCTGAACGCAAAAGACCATAAATCTTGAATAAATTCATAAATTTTCATTCAGAAAACTAGAAAAATTGATGAAGCAAAGCCTTAGCTCATACACATTCAATTTTTTAATTGTGTGTTTCACTAACCATAAGCCATTTAACTAATAAGCAATTCGGAAACCTGTCAGAGGAAAATTTGTAACCGTATTGTATTACAGGAAAAATATCGGTTCAGAGGAGCATGTGCAGCATACAACAGACAGGTTTCCTGATACACACCTTATCCCTACAGCATTTCAAAAGAAAGCAAGTCCAGAGCACATGATACTTTCAGGTGTTTCAAATCTTTGTGCTTTACATTGACTACATGAAATACGCACCCCGTAAGTCCAATGAATTCTTGGTTTGATTGTATCAACTGGTATTTTAGATGTTACTCAGAAACAATTATTTTTCTTGGACTAAAGGACTATCATGCAAATCTGTCTAACAAAAAACTTCCTCTGAGCCAAGACTATTACAAAAAAGAACATCCTCTGCCAAGGCACATCCTATCTCCTGTTTCCCCCTCTGCAGAGAAAAAATAAATGCCCTCACATTCTCTAATGGTCTCTACAGCCAAAGGTGTCCTAGTGTCACATCACAGCCTGTGATAGCTCAAATAAAGTAAATTCCAATCCACTGAATACATCACACATCAAACAGTACTGCTCCCCTCCACTCCAGGAGATGAAAAGCTCAGTGTAGATGTGGCTGATGGTGAACAAAGCTTTAATTAGCGAGGCAGAGACGCTGAACTTCAGTAGATTCTAAATGATGTGTTTGATTCTTAAATACCGATCTGACTTGCAAGTTCTTGAGTTCATGCTTGAGTACATCATAAGGGCCTTGTCATGGAATTTAAGATTCAGTCAAGCAGCAGCATCTCACTGCAGTGTTCTCCAACACAGAAGCATAGAATGGCTTGGGTTGGGGTAAGCTAACATGCTAACTAACTTTATTTTCTTCAAAGTCTCACTAGTGCATGTCACCAGCAGTGCTGTGCATACAGAAGGAAATAAAATGGAGTAGTTTTGGTACAACTCTTTGCAGAATTTGACCCAATTCATGGCGGTAACAATGGTTTCTAATCTGAGTTTCTTTTAGAAGAAGGACTCTATAGAAAAACTCAACAAATCTGTTGTCTGTATTTCCGTAAAGTTACATCTCTCTGCTTTAATCAATTAAACATTCTCATTCACTTTATCCAAGTTTGCCTCAGATACTCTGTGTTTGCTAATTTATGTCCAATGTCACTCTTATACATGATTTATGAAATTTAAAAATAACTCATCATACTTGAAGCCTAATGGGTTTGATCTGAATTTACTAATATAAATTGTGTCCTAGCAATAATTTTACCTTATTAACTCAAGCACTGCTTGAAATTATGTCACATGGGAAAAACGACGTGTTTGTAACCTGCTGCACCATCTACTGACCAAAAGATACTACAACAGACATCAGAAAAATACCACACAAGTCAAAGAACATACTAAAAAGAATAATAGGAGTATATGTGACAGGTTGATTTCTCTAAGCTGCAGTGCTGATGACCCTAATACTTTAGACCTTGTTGCAATGATACTGTAGACAGCACATACATGTAGGGCATAATTGCTTGAAGTTCTATATGGCAATAAGTATGGTGGAGGTTTGGGGTTTTTTTGTTGTTTGAATATTTACTGAGTAGCACAATGACTAACTGCCCATAAACCCTATTTTAGGAATTATTCATTGGATCTTTAAGGTACAGTTGTCATACAAGACAAGCTTTCCAGGCAGAATAGCTGAAATGTCACCTTTTCACTGTATATAGGTCACACATCATAACAAAGCTGAGATTTCCTTGGTGACACCAAAAGCCATCAAAAATAGCTGCAGGATGTCTCCTACTTATTTACATATTTTAACAAAAAAAAAAAAAAAAAAAAAAAAAAAAAAAAAAAAAAAAAAAAAAAAAAAAAAAAAAAAAAGAAAAGGACTCTTTATCCATTGGGCCTGGAGATTCTCCTGCTCTATTAAACTTTACAATTATTCACTGTAACTGCCTCACTCTTTTTAATCAAGTGTAGAAAAACAAGTCAAGACACTTTTCTCACTAGGAAGGAAGATAAATACTGCAAGCCCAAACTGTCTACAGTAATATGCTGTAACTACACATGAGTATTTTTCTTTTCCAAATTATTTCTGAAAAGATTCAGTAGCACATGACACACTAAAAAGGTACTATTCCTTATTTATGGAACATCAACATAATTGCAACACAAAGAATGCACTTATTTCCAGCTATGTGTATACAAGGAAGATACTAGAAAACTGTCAGGGAAAAAGAGATCTGCAAAAGAAGTAACTATGAAAACAGAAAGAATAATTTATGAAATAAGAGTATAAGAAATAATATGCACAGCTTGGCTATTCAATTACTAAACGGACTCTTACTGCCTACAAGCTTTTCAAGGATGGATACAGGAATAAATTGCAAGGGGACTTTGTTGGTATTAATGGCTTGAAGGAAAGAAGAAAAATGTCTAAATGTAACACTTTGTATTTTTCATTTATAAGCAATCCTAGGTCCTTTAAATGTGTCGTGCTGGTGACCTTCCATAAGGATTATCAAATGTCATGACTAGGCATGTTTTTCTCCTTTTAAAACACCACCTCGCTGTACTCCAAGTGGAATGTAATGACTCTAGGTTTGTTATGCATTTCAATTAAAACTCAGGGAAAAAAAACCCCATGTAGTTGTATTCAGTTTTCAATATTTTAAATAGGAAAATGAAGGTAAAAGAGGAAAGCAACGGTATAAATTATTGAAAAACTGTAGCATGAAGGATCTTGACTTGTAACTTCCTGATCCAATCCCAAATTCATAACACTTCTGTCAGTAAAGTGAAAAGGAAAAGCTTTTTAAGCACTTGACAAGGGCATCCACCCTTTCTGAGCTGATGGAAACCCGTGTGTATGTGGCCACACACAGCACTTCAGGAGTGATTAACAAGGCTCAGCTAAACAAACCCTGCATCAACAAAACCATCAGCTAATGCTTAAATAGTTTGGTAAATAGTAAAGTGAGAACAATTCATTCATTCCATGGCACAGAGACACTACCAAGAACTGGACAGATATCACCAAATGCATTTTTTCCTCTCAACGTGGTCTGGATAAAATCCCGTTTTTTATAGTTGGAGTAAGGGACAAGAGACCTAAACTTGAGTCACACAACCCACAAACAAACAGGGGAACTCACAGACAGGCTGCTCTGAACAGCAAAATTATTACATTTTAAAAAGTTATTAAGAATTTATACAAGAATGCCATCAGGAGCTGGTCTGTATCAACACAACACACCCTGAAGTGCATCAGGAGCAGAAAGTGATGATAGAACTTTCTTATTCAGATCTGAATTTGTGTCAGACTGCAAGTCTAAATCAATAAATACCAGGAGCTGGAGAAGGATTTGCCTTACACTGTTCAGAGGTACAGAGTGTACAATCTATATGGTGACCTATCTTGAAAGCTCATGGTGCCCAAAATCTTCTGAAAAAGCCAGATGATGCTCCAGTTTATGCATACTACTCCTCTTTTCCCTTGCTCTCCTCCCATAGGGGCTTTCATGCAGCCTAACTATCCAAGCTGAAGTGTTTTTCTTCTATACCCATTAAAAAATTTACAGGATTTTATGGACCTCAGTGAAGCCTGGCCTATTCCTCAGCATGAAATCTATAATTGTTCTATCAAATTATTGTGATAAAAACAATAAAATCTGATTTCTTACAGGGCTCAGTCCATAGTTCCACTAGTTAAGTGTGCATTAAGCAGAAAAAGCTTAAGGACCAGTTTTCTTCCTTTTAAAGTTCACTGGAGTTGCTCTAAATGAAATTAGTACCAAAACTAGAATCAAAGAAATCCTCACTGATCTGCATAGCAGCTTCTGTTTATTGACCACCCCACAAAATCTAGTTATAACTAAATCAAATTCATTAGTGTAGTGGTCCTGTTTCCCCTCAAGGTTGATACAGGACTGAAATCTGAAAGATGCTGGTGTTCACATCAAGCTCCCTTGGAAAAATAAAATCAAACCCACTGTCTCAGCTGTATAATTTTATGCCGGAACAATAATTCATTTAAGGCAAAGTTTCTAAACTTTTTTTCAGCTGCCCCTTGTGAGAAAAGACACTGTGAGAACTTCTGTGGACCCACATTCTCTGAGAACTTGTGGAAAACAGGTAAAAGTTATTAAACACTAAGTGTTCAGTAAACCTAAACTTTTTTCTTTTTAAGGAAAGGGGAGAACTGAAAAACCATCAACTTTAGACTGCTTCACTTTATTGATTTTCAAATAATCAGAATTATAAAACTACCTAAGAGCACCTGAAAGGTGACACGGAGCAACATTGTTTCAAATCTTCAATCACATCTTGTTGGTGATAAGAAAAGTTGTAACTTCATATTCTGACTTCAGAAATTATTTTCATTCGATCGCACTTTACATTTTGAGAACGGAGACAAAGAAATACAGCCTCAAAGAAGGAAGCAACAGAAAATAATCCTAGGACAAGCCACAAATTTTTACATTTTCAGCAAAAATAACCATCTGCACGTGTGCAAGATACCAAATGGTTGTTGTGCCTCCATTCTTTCAGAAGAATCCCCAAAACTCAGAACTACAATGAATCATAAGGTCACTATCCCCCAGCTATATCAAAGACATGACAGTTTTATTCCTAAAACTGTGTATGGAAAACAAGTTAAACTTTCCATCCTGTTCAATCTATTGCTGTGATACAGCCTATGCAACCCAACTTGAGTAGCCTGTGGAAGATGTAGTAGAACCACCAGTCTGGAAAATATCACCTGAACAAACAAATTCCAAGAAGCTACTTATTATTAAAGTGGAGTTGGATTAAGAGGACCCAGAGCAGGGATATTTAAATGTGCAAGAGGTGGTTGCCAAAGATGAAGGGAAAAAAATATTTCCCATATCTTACATGTACACGAGGCAATTAACAGTGGGTTTAAATTGCAGAGAGAGAAATTTTGGTACAATAGAACGTTTCAGATTTGCACGATCTGGAAATCATCTGGTCCAGCCTCCTCAAAAGAGGGCTGACCAAGTTATATCTTTAAATTTATAAATTAGGAACGAAAATCTGTTTCATGGTGTGGTTACATAAGAATAAACTGCTTCCAACTGTTGGTATTTCCTCTGTTTGAAACCAAGAACAGGGAAGAGTCTAGGAATTTTTGCTATGTTTGGGAAGAGAAATGAACTTCCTGAGGTCCTCCTGTTCTATAGTTTGTGACCTTGGTTCTTTAGCCCCTTCATACTGAGAACACATATGAAATAACATTTGCCTTGATGATATCTAAAGATTCTGCAAATCAGCTTTTTGTGATGTTTAGTGAGAAAGCACATGGAAGGAGATTCATACATCACTGATACCAGCCACAAAAAACAAACTGCATTATTTGCCAAACATTAAGTTAGAAAATATAATTTTGTTGTTTCTCTTCAAAATTCAGATTAATAAGTGTTATTGTATGAAATATTCATGAATATGAATTACTATACAAACATTTTGCACAACATCTGTGAGTTGTTTACTAATTCCTGGTTTAAATCATAACGTTATTTTGAGGAGGTGAATATTGCTCTAACTATGATTATAAATGAAGATTAATCAAGTAGCCAACGGAGTAAACAACCACATTATCACCACCAGTATCACAGGGTCTTGCAAGCCACAAAGGTTTTCATTGCAAGTAGAATTCAAATTTCTACAGAAGCAGAAATTTCTCTTTTGTTTTGTGGGAAACTACAACAGGCAGAAACAAAAAAGGGTTGTTGAATGTCTCGAGGAATATTTTTTTTTTTCCAGACACATTTCAGTGTAGGCTCTGAGAACAGAGGAATGCAATTTACAGCAGGAAGGTATAATGGGAGCATGACAAATGAAGGAATTGTGGTTTTCACTTAAAATTAAAAGGAACTATACTTCTAATGCAAGGCACTGGTCAGCTGTAAATTGCACAGTTCTCCAGTAAAAGCTATTATTAATTTCACTTTGTTGATCTCTGTACTAAGGCTCTGCCAAACGAGGAGATCCACTACCAGAATTTGTGCACATCCTTACATGGAAACAAGACTGTGCCTGTGATGAGTTACAAGAGCATGAGTTTCATGGGATTTTTAAATTCAAAGTTTTCTCTTCCATGTTCTTCCCTTGATTGCTCACTTGCCCTTGAACATTATGGAGATCCTGTAAAGGAACTGTAGATGTACCACTGATCCTCTTTGGGGATCCCTGAATTCTGCATCTTTCTATTTGATCACCACAGGACAAACAAAACCTCACTAACTGCTACAGGATAGTCCTGTGATGAGGCAGTCCCTACTACAGTGTCATGTCCAAGTAAATCCAAATCCTGGTACAGGAAGATTGAAGTTTTACAACACGGTGCTGGTAAAGAGTCTTAACACTCAAGAAGTTACAGCAACTGAGATGCAGCAAGGCTTGCTGAAGTGAGTGCTGGATTCAGTGTTCACAGAATTTTGCACATAATTAAAGGCTAAGCTGCATTTGGAAGTTAGAGAATCATATTCCTTAGGATTGTGGGCATCTAAATGATGCTGAAGGTAAGCTTAGGATCATTTGCATCTCTTTCTGAAAGCTGTGGGAGTCCAGTTGCATTACAGTAATGACATTAAAGCCTTTATTACTCACTTCAGTAAGAGATAATTTCTCAGGAGATGGAGTTACATCATCTTGCTCAACATCTGAGTCTATATAAACAGTAAAGTATTGGTAAACACAAACAAGGCCCCAGTCCCTCACTTTCTGATGGATAACCCTTGCACAAACACACAGCACTGTGTATTTGCACAAGGATTCACAAAATAAGTTCTTGGTCTTTTTTTTACAGTCACAGAAACTTCAAAAGAAAATTAAAAAACTACCATTTTTCTAAGTAAATATCCAATAATCCAATAAATATCCAACAATTCACCTGCTATTAAAATGGCAACTGTGTAGTCATTGTCATTTCTTCCCTTCTCCCTAGATTTTCTTTATCACCATCCCATGGCAAAGCACACACTTCTAATATATCTTCCATTATACTTCTGAATGGGTTGTGATTCTCCATTCTATGCTGGAGGAATGGGGATATTGGAGGAAAAAAGATATGCACTTCCCAAAACATTGGCTCTAAAGAACTATTTGCCCTCAGGAACTGCATTTTAAATTGTATGGTTTAAAGTATTTCCTACTTCTATTTTGTGACATATGACTTTTTTTAATCTCTTGCAAAATGCAGAGATTTTCACATCCATAAAGCTAATTTTTTTTTACTTCTATTATTAATATACCAGTCTTTTGCCAGCTGTTATAGGAATATTCACTAATAACACAAATATTAGGGAAACTGATCACTATAATGCAATAAAGGGCATGAAATTAATCTTTTATGGAATATCAATGACTAGCATACATAAACTTTGATCTTCTGCCATGAAGCATTCTGCAGGAATCGGTTTGATTTTATTTGTTATCACAAACAATGTGTTTACATGTCACGCATATTTTAGGCAGGAAACTTCCAATAAATCTTTCATTTAACACACATCTGTAACTATGCATGGTAATCCTATACATAGTAGATGATTTTTATCAACTCTAATTGTTCATTGATAACACATCTGATTATTTGCCCCAAGGCAACATTATAAATTCTAAGTTGTTTTTTCACAGTTGTAATTACCATATGTTCCCATTAATCTGATTCTATTAACTCAATCTTTGCTTAGTGATCTTAGTGTCAATCAATTATTCTTCCAGCTCATGCATCAAACCAATTAGAATGGATTTTGGAAACTGGAAATGTAATTTTTTGGTTCTGAGGAATTGTTCCAACACTCTGAGTCACAAAACCTGATTTTTAAACAGAAGTGACAACACCACCCCTGTGTTTCCAAAGCGGTTGTAATTCATTAATCTGTACAGTATCCAGTATTTCTGTGTCCATTCTTTAAAAAAATTGTAAGCACACGGACACTTATTGGAAATATTGGTAAAAAGTGGAATCTTCTTTTACATTTTGAACATGTCAAAAAGGGTAAAGGAGAAGCTGCTCTGGAGCAGCTGCACAATTCATGGTGTTCCTTAGCAACAACTTCTCAGGAGAAGTTTGCAAAGAGCTAGAAATAGGATTCAGGCAGTACTTTTTAGTTCAGTAACTCAGTTCCTTATTCCTAATTAAAATGACCCTTAGACTCCTCTGTTTATGAGTAGTGTATTTAATATAGAATCTAGGCACCAAAGATAATTTTATAGTTAATAAATACATGCTAAATGAATTCTATAACTTTGGTCATACAAGACAACCCCAGCAAAAATGTTTTGCTCTCTCTATTTGAGGCAATTTTAAACAACAGAGTCTGTCCCAAAAAAGTAATTTTTAACTTACTTTAAAGAATGCCTGTACCTAATTTTTGCTGAAATATATTAATAAATTTTACACAACCTTTGTTTACAGTTTTTTTTATAAAGTGCCTTTTAACTTTTTGGCTTTTATTACAATAACTTACCCAAAGTGCCAACTTTGGTATACAGAATCCAGAGTACCTCATCTGGCTATAAAATAGATTCTACAACTAACTCACAAACTATTTCATTGTGGTTCATCTACTGCATGAATATCTAAGAAACCAAAGCAGGTAGATTTTAAAAAGGAGCCTCCTAAATGCCTCTACTGTGGCCACACATGACAAACTCATTATTTATATGATTTGTGTGATTTATATGTTTTACATGATCACCAAATTGTTAGTGAAAGAGTAAACATTAAAAATTCAGTCTCCTAGTACTATTATTTAAGAAACAAAATGCTTTTCAAATGGTCTAAGATGCAATTTCTATGCTAAAAAAGAACATTTAGAACCATTCTTTATATTTCTACATTAGCAAACACCTCTCTTCACATTCCTGACTTCAACACAGGTCATAAGTGCATTTATAATTACAGCTTCCATTCACGCAAATGACAGTTATGCCTCAGTATTTATCAATGGAAACACTAGAGAATCCTAAGTGGAGCATGGCACATCCAAGATCATTAAAAAAAACTATCAACAGTTGACATACCATAACACACTGAACAGAGTTAAATGTTTGTCTTTGGAGGTTTTGCCTTTAGCTTAAAAAGTGATTGATAATGCCAGAATTCATGGTGGATCTGTCTGTGGTTTGCTTTCACCTGTTTATCTCAGATGTATTACTGGAAATAATCTCCCAATTATAAAACCAAGTTCAATTAGAAACTCAATGCAAGTAAGCCTGTTAACAAATCGAAAATAAAATGAGGACTTTTTTTTTTTTTTTTGACAAAACAACCCTAACCAGGTCACCTGTTGCAAAAATAAACTTTTTTTTTTTTTCTGACTACCAAAATTACATCTATTCATCCTCACAAACGTTATCACAGAAAAGACACGTAGTCACAGTCCTTAAAACAATGGTTTAAGCCAGGGGGGAAACACATCAAAAATCTGACATAAAAAAATTAAATCCAAGTTCACACAGGGTTATCATTTTGGTTTAGAGGTTAAAGCCTTCTTGATTTGCATGCATGCATGCTTCCGAAAGGTTCAATCCAATAAATTCTTTAAGCTACGCCTAGAAAATAATTCATGCCAAGTGTTACAGGTTTAAAGCTCCAGTGCAGCCTGGGTGGAACAGTTTGTCAGAAGCTGAAATTCTCTCTAAGAGTTGCCTCTGTACTCCTCAGGTCGGTGCATGCCTCGACCTACATCACTTACGTGAAAAGGGCTCGTGGCTCAAGCAGCAGCAAAGCGGCACAGACGTCCCCAGAGGACACACAGGTGTACCTGCCAGCCCCCAGTCAGCAGTGTCAAGGGCTTACATACGTGTTTTTAGAGTAGCTACTTCACTGATTAAACAGTGAACTTTAAAAAATATAGTAATGACTTCATAAAGTCCACTCCTTGTTTTAATCTGCTCTCCTCCTGCCAGGCTGATCCTCCTTCAGTGGCCCTTCAGAGGTTTCTCTTCCCAGCTCCTTGGGATTGTCTCCTCGTTCCTTTTTATCTTTGCATAATCTCATATACAAACGAAGTTTTGCCTGAACTAGATTTTAAGTTCCACTCAAAAGCTCTCTCTTCTGTTAATCTCTAAGGGCATGTGGGTTAAGGTGCACATTTGAACCTTTAATAGAACTCTTTCAGTTGCCAATTCAGTGATGCTGAAGCACAAATTGGCCAAATAATTTATCTTAACTTTCACATTTTTTTTCCACAACCTTACATGAAACTTCAGTTGTTCCATCCTTAATCATAGATAATGCAGAGTTATGTCTAAATATGCTACAATCACATCTCTCATGATATTCAAATATATCCTGGCACACCTGCTGTCTTAGACCTGAGATTCTTAATAACAGTTGGTTCTTGATGCATGCTTAGGTCTCTTACGGTTATGATGAGTAAAATCACAGGGCACAAAACAAAAAGAACTACAAATTTCAATTTAACCTAATTCACTTTTTTCCATTCCTATATTTAATTTCTTTTAAGCACCATAACTCTTCACTTGAATTTCATAATCTGCAGATACTGTGCACTGTTTCAGTTTGGTTTCAGTATTTTGAGATACACATAACAAGATAAATAATTTTCTTTCTTCAACAACATTTTTGGAAATTTCAGTGTTTAAGGGGCTTCCTAAGTGTATGGGGGGGAAGGTTTATGTTTTTTTTTTTTTTCCTCCCAGATGCTGTACAAGAGATGACTGGGGACTCTAACGAATATACATGAGCATAACATCATACAAAAGGAATAATAGTTTCTCTGTGGAGCAAATGAAGTTAACCTGGGGCTTCCACATGATACTGCAGAGAAAGCAGAGTATATAAATATCTCAGAAGCAAAGATACCCATGGTTGTTTAATCATGCAGATAGAGACTAGCTCAACTGAGATCACCTACACTGAAACAGAAAAAGAAAACTTGAAATAATTAATTAGGTCTGCATCTGTCACTCTGAAAGACCTAATTTCAACACTAAAAAGACATAATTTTTTTTCTAAAAATCCTAAGTTCATAACATCCATATTCTTGTCCCGTATCTATAAAATACTACCAATTACTTGTACAGTAGTAGAGCAAATACATAGATTAAACCCTGAAATGTATATATTAGACTTTGCATATATTTCAGTAAAGAGATATTTAGAATAACATGTCATACTCTGTTTATTAGCATCATCATCATCTAGAGCCACATTTACAAGCTAGCAGTATCTTTTTACAATGCTCTGATTTTAGAGTTGCCTTCAATTGTTCCTCCCATTAAAATGAGAGTTAAAAATATTAATTTACGCAATCTGAGCCGCGGAATGACTTCAACTAGACTAATTAGCATAACTTTCTCAGATGTCATCCATATTCATTTTGCAGACTGGGGCAATGCTTAATGGCAGAACTAGAACTGATGAAGCCTTAAGCTCTTTTAGCGCTACACTTCACAAACCTGTGAATTCAGCAAATCCTACCGTGGCCACCTACAGCAAGCTCTGTGTATAATGTTAAGTAACTGCTGTAAACTCCATTAAAGCCAGTGAGGGATTTGTGCTTAGTCACAGCAAAGAGCAGGAATAACTCCACGGGTGTCCAGGTAGCCCCTCTCCTCAGCTGATACAAGCGGGGCAGTTCCATCCTGGAGGTGATGGGCACAAGTTGGGTGAGCAGGACAGCAGTCCCAACCAGAAAGGACAGCACTGCTGCAGAAATCACCAAGAAGCAGCTGAGTCAGAGTTCCAGACCCCTGAGACCTGTGCAAAAGTTCATGTGACACCCCTGAAGCGGCTTCCTGGGGCTGACACTCCCTATGATGCGACTCAGTGATCCCCAAACCACACTGGATGTTGGGAGGTTAGGTAGTTGCTGAAATAACGGAGTTATCTGGAAAATTAGTTTTGTTAGCAACCTTATCCATTCTTGGGGCCAACAAACATGGGGCCACTCAGGACTACTACAGACCAGGAGGTGAAACAAATCATAGAATCGTAGAATGGCCTGGGTTGGAAGGGGCCTTACAGATCATCTTGCCATGGGCAGGGACACCTTCCACTAGACCAGGTTGCTCCAAGCCTTATCCAACCCAGTCTCAAACACTTCCAGGGATGGGGCATCCACAGCTTCTCTGGGCCAACTGTGACAATGTCTTACTACTCTCACAGGGAAGAATTTTTTCCTAATATCTAATTCTAAACCTGCTCTCTTTCACTTTGAAACCACTCCTCCTTGCCCTGTCACTACACACTCTTGTAGAGCCCCCCCTGCAATGGGGAAGAAGTTGTTTTATTCCCATCTTAAGCTAAGTGCATCTTCCTGAGCCGTGCTAGGGAACATGTTTCCATGTGAAATGTTTTAGTGTCATTAAACATAAACCCTGAGTTACAAGTTCAATATCCTTACCATTAATATCATATAAACATTCTGTTGAACAAATCTTTAAAGGCTGCAATCCTATTCCTCATCCCTTTGGCTTTGAGGACACTAGGTTAGAAACAAGCACCTAATCCAAGTACTTAGGATCAGAGTTTTTCCCTCTGACTTGCCCCTCCTACACTTGTCTCCAGCCAGCCACGGACACACATTTGTTAGCAGGATCCACTGGCTACAAACCTTATACAATATTTACACCTTCAAAAATTGCAGTCGCGTTGCTTCTCCACGGCAATACTTCACACACAACTTCTTCAAATATTAACTTTGCACGAGTCTCAAGAAAATACAGCCTGGTTTCATTAATGTTTATAGGGTCATTCAAAGAGCATATCCTTTACAAACTATTGAAATACACATAAGTGGTCACCAAGATATATGGTTTACTGGTTTTTTTTAATCCTTTCACGTACTGAAGGACACAAATTCCTGTTAAATACATTAACCTGCTCTTGTATATACACAGTCCAAGCACCATTACAGAAACCAACAATTTATCCAAGAGCCCTCAAGCCGTAATCCTGCTTTTATACCTTTCCACACATTAGTGCCACAAAATATGAATACAATTAGGAAGCAAAAATACCCTTTCCACTGGACACAGATGCCTGTGGCTCCCAGGACAAGTAGCACAAACAGCAGCCTTCCTCTTGGTGAATTTTAATTGGAATTTTAATAAAGGCTTTACCACACTAGAGAGAACTGCCGTTAGCACAACTCTGACTCTTTTAATCAAATTCCTTGGTGATCGTTCTTGGGACTGACTGGAATTCAGAAAGTTATTTTAGCAATATTTATATTTTCTCTGATTTATAATTAAAATTTTTACTCAAGATAAAAAAAATGGAACATCCTTGCATATCTTATATTGAATGGCTCAGGCTACGGGGCCAGATCAGTTTTTTGTAATATTTCCATTCTAGCAGCACCCAGATACAGTAATAACTGGATTTCCCAGGTAAGTGACAAACAGGCTCACTGTGCACTGTTCTTCAAGACACATTTTGCTCTTAACATGGAGCTACAAATCCCTACAGAATTTCAGTGCAATAATATCTCTCAGTACAAATTTGTCTCTTATCTCAGAAATGATTCTTTGCTAACAACAGGTTACAATAAATTCAACTCTCCTTCAAAAGCCTCTTCCTCAGTTTACCAATTCCACTTCATTTTCAAGAAGACATGCAGCAGCCGCCACATTAACATTTTAAAGTGAGC
Source organism: Empidonax traillii (assembly GCF_003031625.1). Taxonomy (NCBI): domain Eukaryota; kingdom Metazoa; phylum Chordata; class Aves; order Passeriformes; family Tyrannidae; genus Empidonax; species Empidonax traillii. The sequence goes on from NW_020955551.1 coordinate 461,937, forward strand.
ACTTTGTATGTCCTGTCTCAACCTGAATCCAAGAGGCAGAGAAAACCAAAGAAAATCTTAGTTGCTTAGTTATAGATTTTAGAATATGCATGTAGGTTTCTTACATCATGTGAATCAATCAAATTATTTAACTGAAGGGGTTTTTTAAATGAAAAGGTTCTTAAAAACTGCAGTTGATTATGCACATATATTTGTCATTCTTTTGTATTCAACAAACACTTGGGTCAAACACCATTTCCCATCTCTGCAAATTAAAACCTCTCAGCAAATGGATGGCTAATATGCTTCAACAGGAAGAGATGGAATTTATTAGATCCCTTTCTTCACTGGCACAGTGAATCAGGTAATTGATGCAGTAATGTAATGCAAAACATTATTAATGCCATTGCCTCTGCTATTTTGAAACCTCCTGTGCAGCCTTTTAAATCCACTGTGGCAATTTCTGTTATTTCCCTCCCCCCTTTCGTTGCTCTGCTTCATATTTCTGCATCAGAAACTGCCTTACAAGATTTCCTGACATTGCTATGTTGATGAAGACAAATTTTAAATTCTGAAACATGCCAGTCAAAGGTTTTCAAAACTAACAAAGAAACTAGTTGCTTAACTCAAAGTAATAAATCCATGGTCCACTAGTTACTTAAAATTATAACTTAGTTATTATTTTTGCATCTAATATTTCTATAACATAATTAAGATACATAGGTAACAAGTCCTTTTGGAAGCACAGTTCCTCAAAATAATGTCTGTTTGTTTGTTTAAAGGTAAGTATTTTAAAGGCTTTGCATCAGGTAAATATCGCTCAACCAGCATCACTTCATTAGCAAAATATTTTGATCCTGATGTTTTTTAAAAAAAATTAACATAATTTCTACTTCGTTTTCTGTTTCTGATTGTCCGAACCCAGCTTTTATGGATGCCACTAGATTGACACGACTCAGCAGGGTGTGGTGTTTTGCAGCAGGAGGGTGGGCATGACCGAGGGACCCCAGCCAGCAGTGCCCCTTCTGCTGCAGTCACCGCTGGGCTCGCTCTGCTTTTGCAGAAATTTTCCTTTCCTATTTCATGAGGGGCCACGAACCAGGAGGTGGGCTGTGCTACGGGGTTTAAATGAGGTGCTGAGCAACTCGTAGGAGGGGAAGCAAGTTCAGAAGAACATTGTCTGTTTGGTTTTCAGAAGGGTGAATTTAAAACTGGCCTCAGCAGTACTGAAGGGCTGAGGTGTGTAAGCCTTGCTTCCCACGGAGCCCTCAGACGTGTCCCAGCTTCATCACTTCGACATTATTGCAGCGAGGGAGGTTAAAAATAACACACCAAACCAAAATAACATTCACAGAAAGACTTGATTTATAAAAACTGTGTTCAGAACTGATGAGAAAGAACTCCAGGACATTGTGACTTGGGTACGTACTTGAACTGTCTCAAACTACAGAATAATAAGTTAATAAATAACTGCCTTCAGTTCCCCTCTATTTTCTCTTCGTGCAAGACAAATGGCCACTTAAACCAGCAACTTCTCGGGTAGATTGTGCTGACTTTGGGATCTCAAGTGCTACACTCTCAAGATTTAGCCAGTTTAGGCTTGACAATTTGAACATTTGTTGGTCTTATTCTTTTATCTGATTTCCAATCCCCTCTCAGAGGCTCACATCTGTCCTCCCTGTGAAGTGGAAATATCACAAATAAGAAGATAGTATGTGACTTGCCCAGCATTTATTTGGTAGATGCTCAATCAGAAGTGATTTAATTCTTCCCTACTACTCTGAAAATGAAATAATCTTCCCTAAGAACCAACTGGTACGTTCAGAGCAATGTGAGAGTGAAGACTAGAAACAAAAAATGGCAGAACCAACATCTGATTAACTGCTTTAAATAATACTTTATTTGTGGTTTGAATCTTTGAATTCTTCTTGCCCTTAATTCACACAGTTGTCCTTCCATTTTGAAAATCCATTATTTCTGGATAAAAGGACAAGTTGGAATCACAGAATCACATTGCTTCAACTGAGCTTTGCTTTGGAGTAAATGCCCTTTTTTTTTTTTTAAGAAAAAAAGTCTTTCTTAAGAAAAGACTGATTTTGCAATATTAATATTTTAGCATCAGCTTCATGCATCTGAACAGTTACTGATTATCACATATATTCAGTTCTATATATAAAAATTCTGTGAGAACTGGTGTTCAAAATGAAGAACAAGCAAAGGAAACAGTTTTAACGGTCATTAATGTTGCATGCATTGTTATTATGGGAAACATTTTAATTAAATACCATTAAATAACAGGATAGTTTCCCTTCACTTTGCTACAGTGCATCACATCCCTCAGACCTTGTTTAACTGGGCCTGGTAGTAGTAGCAGGGAGTTTCTAAGGGGTTGCTGTAACATTAACTCTGTTTTTACCCTTCTCATCATCAACACTACAAGTTTTCCTGCTCTCCAACCTATCCCTGGCATTCTCTTAATCAGCTCGGGTGGTGAAAAGTAACCATGAACTCAGAGAGGCTACAGGCTAAACCATGAGCATGTTTCACATCTCCATGATCTTTTCCGGTTTCCAGTTGTGTAAACAGAAGAGAAGAGTCGTCCTGCAGTCACGAACAGATCCTGTAACACTGCCCCTGCAGCACAAGTAACCTGGGGGTGTGCATTTGCATGTCCTTGTGACACACTTGCATGACTACTGTTAGAAAACAACAGCTACGATCTGCTAGTTACATAAAGAGCCCATCCAACCTAAGGGGCAGAAGGTAAAACTTTTATTATGTTCACAATGATACATCAATAACAACTAGAAATTGTAATTTACTTTCATATCTTTAATTGTATTTAAAAAAAACAAACTAATAAAACACCTGCTACATGCAATAAGGAAGTCTCAAAGCTGATGCTGCAGGACTACTGCCTCTAAGCAACTCTTTGAGCTAAGAAACAAGGCATGTTTCTGATCACTGACAACGAAAGATGAGCAGACCCAAAGGTGCTTTAATGGAGATCACTGATATGTGTGTTACACAGATTGATTAGGTCTCTGACACACGAGCAAGGATGGCTTCAAACAGAATCACAATTTCCACTGCAGAGAAATTCTGGCCAAGGGGTGAAGTGAAAACAAAATAAACCCCAAGTTATTGTACCCCATTCTGTTTCAGTTGCATTCATGAAACTCTACCAAATCTCTTGGAAGCTGTTCAAATATGATTTGGAATAACAAAAAGCACAGCTTCATTTCCAAGCCAGTATCAACCATTATTTTCCACAGGTCAGCACATTCAGTGCTCTCAAAGCTGAAAAAAAAAAGCTTGAGCAGAATGCAATTTCTTCTCGTGGTTTTTTTTTGGACAAAATCAAGAAATATCCATCCCACCATACTCCCACCTCCATTTACTTTCCCACGTGGGATTCTGGATGAGCTGTGAAGTTAGAAAGGAAGAAAATTCTCTTTGTGGAGAAAAGAACAGAAGGCAGGCAGGATGGGGACTGCAGAGCAAGTTCCTCTACTGGCAAAAATGCTCTGTCTTCCAGATGGTGGGAGAAGGGAGCTGATTACACTCCTGTGGGAAGAACTGCATAGCCAAATATTTGCCAGGTGCTTCAAGTCTCCTGCTCTGTACAATTGTCCTGCCCTCTACTACTCCCTGTTGTTTAGTACAGAAGCTCCACTTCCAGGACAAATTGACAATTTAGAGATTGGAAGAAAATGTTCCCATTGAGGCCAAAACTGGCAGACACTTCTAGGAGCATAACTTCAGCACACTTAGGTGTGTATGACTCAGAAATCCAAATAAATAATCCAATGTCCAGCCATGAAAATTTGGGTCTTCAGTGCTACCTTGAGTTGTTATCAAGTTGTCTGTTTTCCCTTAAAAGGTTGAAGTGAATATAGCACTAGGTAGAGGGAAAAGGACTACTTATTAGAGGTTTGTTGTATTAGGGGCATAAAGAACCACTCCACGACTCCCGCACTAGTGCCACTTGAAAACTGCCAAGTACATTAACAGAGCTGCAGTGTGAAACTTCAAAATCATCCCTTTAATCACAGGCCACTCAAGATCATATAAAAATCATAATAAACATCAGGCTGACCATTTGGAGTGCCCAGCACTACCCTGAAGCATTTCATTTACGCTGCTGAGACAGAGCAAAAACAAACCACTTTTAGCAGAGCATTTCCAGAGAATCAAGGAGAGCTACAAACACAGTCGATTCCAATCTTTTCCTGCCTGAGAAAGAACTATCCCTGTCAAGTTTGGACAGGAGAGCTTGTGTAAGCAGGTGTGAAGTTTCTGTGATGCCAAAAATATTCCACAACAATACGTGTGAAAACTTCAACTTCTTTGTTCCATGTCCCTGAGAGAAATAAAACGTTTGTGCCAACGCACGATACTAGAAGTTTTCCATGTATAAAGGCAAATAAAAGCCCTAAAAATTGCAGAGTAGCAAATTTTCAGCCTCAGGTACAAGAACACATGGAGAAACCACCACTGCACTGCTGCTGGAAATCGAAAGCAAAAGATGAGACAGGAGCAACTCACTTTTTAAGACTGAGCACATGGACTGAACTAGCACTTACTACTGATTTGCCAAGTTTTCCCTCATTAGCTGCACTTCTTATTTTATTTAAAAAAATAAATAAATTAAAAAGAAAGGACTATGTTCATTACCAATGATATATATTTGAAGGCTTTTTGTGCCAGTAGCTATATAATGAGTAAATACTTTTTGTAGCTATTAAATTTGAAAAGTAAAAAGCATTTTTCTCCTGACACAAACATGTTTCTTAGACATACCAAGGCTCTCTAAGCTATATACCATAAAAAGAAAAAAATTTGTCTTAATCTGTAATGATATTTCAGAAATGACTTTTACACTACAGTAATTCTGGAAATTATGAGAAATGAAGACTAGCAGTGACAACTGAGTTTAGAGCTAAGTCAAGGTTGCTCTGGGGAGAGCACAGTTACCATCACAAAAAAATATTCTTCTGCTGAAAGAATCTAGCTTTCTTGAAATAGGCTGTGCTCCTCCAGTTCACAATATTTTCACTTTAAGGATAAGAGGAAAACTAGATACAGCCCAGAATGGTCAAAACAGATATGAAGAGAAAGTTCCACCTGGAATGCAGTGAAGTTGCTTATCCCAGGTATGTTATTGCCCGGGCAAGAAAGTAAAGGCCACAGTAGGAGCAACAGGAATATCCCAAGTTCACAGAAAAGAAATGTATTATGAAATAGTTTTGCAGAGCTGAGGAGAAAAAAAAAAAAAAAAAGATTAGCTTATTTGTCCTCTCAGATACTTGAGGGCAATTTCACTCCTTTTCCCTTTCTTTGCATTTAAAAAGGAAATACATGAAAAAGGCCTAAATTTGTCCTCCTTCCTCAGCAAATTATCCCAGTAACTCCAATGGGAGTTAAGTGCCAATAGGAGAAAAGAACATGAGCATAGCTGAACCCTACTGAAAATCCAGAAAATATCAATAAGGAATTGAAATGTCTTTATGGAACAATTCAAAACATATCACCCACCAAAGGTTCAGCACCATTGTTATTATCTGATCAATATCCAAAAGTCAAGTGTAGTTTGATTGCCACATGGTTAGATTTAAGCTAAACTTGGAGTCAGAGAAGATTTTACGGTCAAATTCAACTAATCTTTAAAAGCTCTTCCATGAGCATAACTTTATGCAATATTTTCTGAATACCGAACTTTTTCTCTAGATGTTGCCAAAAATCTGCAGGGACAAGACAAATTTAAAGATATTAAACTTATTCTACAGTTCTGTGGGTCAAGTCATGCTCCTGTTACATCACCACAGTTCAGGAACTATCTTGATGAAATTAATTACAAGGCTTCACTTCACTGAGAGAAAAGAAGAATGTATCTCTAATATCATTAAGTATTATTGTTCTACTTTTTCCTGCCCTTTCTCTATGAGAAAGACAATATCTGTTAATGTCTTTTAACCAAAGATTTGAGACTCAGATTCTTATTTTCACACCACTGACACCCCTTCCTCAGTATACTCTTGGAAGATAATTATTTGAAGAACAACTGCATAAGGCACTACTGCTTTCAGATCCTACTGATACCAGGCACCCTTGACATCCAGGAAGAATTTTTGAATGAAAGAATACACTCTAAACTGTATGGCCTCCAAAGTGGTTATTGGAGGTGTAACCTCTTTGAAGCTCTTGACTTCTTGTGCCAGGTGGGTTAATTTTTCCAAGTGGTAAACAAAAACATTATGTTCACATTCAGACTGAATTATTATTGCATAGCAGGACACTGTAATCTTGGATCTGAAGAGACTCCATAGGAGCAAATACGACTTGATTTTCTTTGATTTCACGGGTTGTGCCAGTCTTTAGGATTGTTGTTGCAGATGAAGCATTGTGGTGTGTTTAATTTGATGTAAAGGTGTGCAAGTTATGTTAGCCAGTTTCCCTAATGAAAACTGTTCGATTTCAAACTGCAATTCACAGGGAGGTTGGGGGAAGGACACCAAATGATCTACCCTGCCAGTCACAGACATTTTGAGATGCTTGATACTAATTAAGCATATCAGCTCTGATGCCAGACTTCTGTAAGACAAAGGGCTCCATCAAATTGGTAAGACTCTGCTAAGCAGGGTTTAAAATTAATTCATAATTTCTTTTATGTTTGTCATGTTTTGTGAAAATGAACTGCCATTCAATTTTTCATAAGCTCTGTAAAAGCAGAAGAAGCTTAATTTCAGGCAGTGTGCTGACAGGCCTGGGTAGTTTTATGAACAAATTATGATTACACACAGTGATCAAGCTTCAGATAATTGAAGCAGCAAACCAAACTATCCAGCATGCGAATATTAATGGCTGTCCCCAAAGCCTCTTTGAATCCGCTTAATATAAGAACTTTTATATTCTTGTTGCACTTGGAATATTTTCAGCATAAATAATTAAAAAGAATTAACTAAAGGATCTTCCAATGAAGATCATTCCATCTTAGATTTCCTACTGTTTGGAGATGGAACAGAGCGAGCCTGATCATCAGGCTGCAGCCTGATGCTCAGAGCACATGCCTGGGAAGGGCTATTTCTGCAACCCGTTTCTGATTACAAAAATGAACATGCTCTGAAGTAAAAACTTTACTCATCTATTTTTAGGGGTGCTGAATTCACTGTTCTCTAATAAATCAGCAGATCTTTGAGAACACAGCACCTCCAAAAATACCAGAGTGAGTGTATCTGAAGCTTTAGTGGCAGAACTATGGTAAGATAAACTAGAAAAAAAAGTAGGCTGATGACATTAACTCTGCCTAAATGCCAAATATCTGACATATGTTTATTCTAAGGAGCCTTGGAGTTCTAGAGTTAACAGATACTTTCTGGTCCAAAATATTGGTGTTATCAAGAATAATCCAAAGGTTATCATGAAGATTTAGTGAACATCTAAATCTAGTCTACCGGTGAATATCAAGCTCGTGAATTGAAAACCAGGAAGGAAACCTATCTTTAATTTAAAACTCTAAAGCCACAATTTGTTTCAACCTGGCAAAGAAAATGGTGAGACACTTTTTGCTTTAGGCATTGGGGAAAAAAATAGCATTAATATTGTCAAGGCAACAATGGATATACTTTACTATTATTAGGTGGAAAATTGAAGGTGCAGAAATCCTTCACTTGCTTTGTAATAGCTTGTTTAATAAAGGGGGACCGGAATAATCGTTTTTCAACTTTAATATTATTGTAGAGAAAGAGAAAAATGGTGTCTGAGATCTAATGTTGAAAACCAGTTTCCTGCTGGCTGCAAACAGCTCTGTCTGTTTTGATAAATCTATTGCAGCAGTAAACAAACAAACCCCTTTGACTATCACCTCATTAAGAGAGTCATGAGTGGTTTTCATTGATTAGCTCCTATTATAGCAATAATCCTCAATATGCTGTGTGCTCCATGCGAGCACTGTTTTGTGTAAACAACTACCAGTGATTAGTGATCAATGAATAATTTTAGCCAGAGAGATAAATGTAATTGGATGACAACACATTAAGAGCTACTTCATTTCGTTCTCCTGATGCTAAAAGGAAGAAAAGGGGCGTAGAGAGGTATCCCACCTTGCTAATTAGTATTTTCTTTAGAACAGAAACATTAGATTTATATTAGACATGCCATCTGAGCTGCATCCCTGCAAATAAATTTTACATAGTCAAAACCGAGCCCTGCATTGCTGGGTCTTTGCCCAGATTTCTGAAAGATTTCTAGTTATTAGTGCTGTATATTCAGATGTACTGAACAATTTTACTGAGAATGGCTGCATGAGGTACACAGTCAACAGCTGCAACAGGTCCAGGTTTTCACACCGAGGAATAGCAACATTAGAAATGAAAGTGAGCTGCAAATGCAGCATCTTTTGGCCAGGTTGTTCCTTCAGAGCCCCAGAGTCTGATGCTGCATCAGATGGCCAGTCCTTTGTGTGGGTTGACTCCTGGTAAACACTATTTTTGGTTCAGGGATTTGATAGCTTTGGGAGGTGATTTCCTAAGAAACACATAAAGTAACATTTCTAAAATCAGTGGGATGCACATGGCCTTTTTTTCCCCTCACATCTGGTTTCCACACAAAACACAAGTGGAGCAACACTAAGCAAAACAGAAATGTCTGGTATCTTTGTGAGAGGCCACAGAGCATGAAGCCCAGCCTTCTTTTAGCCAAAAGAGTTTCCAATCCCTTGTAACGGCTGGTCCAATTTTAGACTGGTCTTCTTATTCTCTTATGGAAACAAAAGCATAATATTACTGTCAATGGCATACCCTCCCTGACGTCTGTCTATTGTTAGAGATACTTATCCACATTTTTTTCACTGCCATTCTCTCCTGTTTTTAAGGTGAGTCACTTTTTCTTTGTTCATTTTTCCTTTCACTTGAATGCAAATCAAGATGCTACCGATGCCCACACAGTCACACGTCGTGTGTCCTCAAACTAGGGATCATCTACATTTCAGATTCAAGTAAACATACCAGTAATGTCACCAGCAGTCTAAGTGTCCTCAAAATTAGCTTTAACTGTAAATAAGACCGTTCTTTGATGTTTCTGACTGCTTTTGACTGCTCAGTCTGTGTGATGAACCCATAGGTGTACTTTATTCTTAGTCTTTCTCTTCCTTCAGGCTCAAAGACTACATAAATTATTGAAAAAAAAATTCACAGAGAAGTGAAAAAAACTGACTTGTCCCTTTTAGAGAAGCAGGTCCTCAAATTGTATGATATACAAGTCTTGGGCTATGAAATTTTCAGTAAACTTACTGAAACACCTCAAGTTTTGATTTAAATTGAGACTCCAGCAAGTCAGCTGTGGGGATGATAACAGAAGTGACTAGTACAACAGGGACCTCTAAGAGGTAGTGAGTGAGTTTTAGAAACCTACTTAGCTTGGGCCATAACACCTCCTACAGCACACCCAAGAGTGCAGAAGCACAGTTATTACAATAATAACACTTAACATACATATAAATTGGGCTGTGTAACACAAGGCCTATCCACATGTGGCTTTCACCCTGAAGACAATGAGATGGGCACCCTGCAAGTACTGGGAGAGCAACTCTGCTTATTTTCTGCTCTGCAGGTTGAGACATTTTTAACACGCCTCTTCACAAAGCCCAGCAAGCCTCTGTTCAAAAGTGTGATCTCATCCCTTCCGTGCTGTCTGTCCTCAGTGCACAGAGGATGTGCTGTCACGATCTGAACTCACCACAAGGGACTGGATCAGCACATCCAAATTTGTTTCAGCTGGTCATTTATGATAAACACTGACGCAATGGCTTCGTTTCCAATTGGTCAGACCTTGCAGCGTGCTATCACTTGCCTTCCCCACAGAACTGCTCCTGATTTTAATGGTGCTTTCCCAGGTGAGGCATAAGTAACAACTTCTGGCAACACCCATTTCAGTGTTCCTTGCCAGGATCACATCTCTATTAAGGAACAACTGACAATCACAAGGCTTGCCAACACCATCCTGGGGTTGTATACCTTAATTAGCTTACAAGATCAGTCTACACAAACTACCATTTTCATTTGTGAGTTAAATCCTCTTGACTTGAAAATCAGAAGCCTAAATAAGACACTCTGAAGTTCTTATTGTGAATCATTACTCTCTGTTAATGTATACATTGTAAATTGCTGCAGATAAAAGCCTTGTCTTCCATTTACAAGTGCTTGGAAAAGTAAATTCCTTTTTATTAGCTACAGCATGTAAAGTTTTGCAAGCGCATTATTAAAAGCACCTAATTGTTCTTTGAAGCAATAAGTACATATTTCTCTTTCCAATTGAGAGTTAAGTTTCTAGAGTACCAAAATATCCTACTGTGTATAGCAGTTTATATAATGCTTTAATTATTTGTGCAAAGCCTCAGACTAAGTTCTCAAGCCTTTAACTATCTTATTTAATCTAAACAAAAGATTATTCACAGAGTAACAACTAGGGTAACTAAGAACTCTGGTAGAAAAATCAGTAAAAATTAGACACATAGTTTTTCAAAAATACATTTTGCTATTCTATCACCTACATAAGGCATGTTGGTAATAATAATGCTGAAACAAGAGTACCTATTTCAGTGACAGCCACACTGACGAGAGAAGTGTCTCTCTCTAGGCTGTAACATCGTTACAGGAGTGGCACTACACAACTAAGCGCACACCTTAAAGCCTGCAGGAATGATAGATGCAACACACTAATTCCTTATGGCTAAAGGATGCTATTACACTCTAAAGGTCATTGGCTCAATCTTCTGATACATCTTCAGCTGAGAACGGTAATTCAGACAGTTTAGTTAGGATGTTACAGTCAACAAATACACTGCAATGGCAGCTCTGCAGGTAAACAGATCACTGACCAGAGGAAGACTTCAAAATTCAGTAATTCTCTCAAATGAAGAATTCAAAATTTAACAATCCTCTCTTTTTGAGGGACAGGAAAAAGTCGATGAATTAATTTATTTCCACAATTACAACATCTGTGATTCTATGTTGAAATAATAGTGTCAAACTTCCGAAGGGCAGTAGAAACTGTCTGACACAGCAGAGACTAATAATTAAGGACTCAAAATGCTGGATCTGTTATTCCTTGTGTCTCAAGTGTACGTAGCCCTTTGGGTTCCCCCCTGCCCCTCTTTGTCTTTTTTGAGGGAGACATATACACAGAGACTGAGAAAGAAAGAATTTAGCATAGCCTAGGTAACACTGAAGGGCACAGAAGGTCATTTCGAAAAGGTTTGCAGGGTCACTATCTAGCAATGTTAGGTTTCAGAGAATACTGTGAGAGACTGAGAATTAAAAACCACAGAGAAAGTTCACAAAAATTAAAGTTCAGTTCTATGATGCTATAGACACTGTTCTGGAGAAAGGGGGATAACACATCAAAGTCAGGCCTCAAGATCATTGTGACTGTATTTCCAGTACCAATACTGTGGTATTATCACTGGTATAACCAACATCAAGTTGTTTGAAGCTGGGGGTGTTTGGGGTTTTTGTTTGTTTGTTTTTAGTTTTTGCTTAGTTTGTTTTTTGTTGTTTTTTTTGTTGGTTTTTTTTTTTTTTTTTTAATTATTGTCTTCTCTGGCATTTATTTTTAAGATAACACAGCAAATTCAGTAACAGAATTTTTACTGAAATATAGTCCATAATGAATTATTAAGTCTTTTTTCTTTTTTTTTTCCTTTTAAACCAAGACTAAGAGTCACTTTGTCTTGCAACATTTACTTACATTTACCGAAAGTTTTTAGCAAAGGCAGTATCTTAAATAATTAAAGAGCTACACAGTATGCAAATATATGTTATTTACTTAGAGTTTGTGTCAAAACCAAGCAAGAATCGTTTAATATACACTAAATCCTGTATGTTATTCACCATATGTAAGACAAGCATTTTCTTTGCTTTTTCCAGATAGCATAATACAATGTGTGCATCAGACTAAACGAGCCATGAAGACATGAGAAAAAACTTAATTGCAACACTACAGCAATGCCAACTCCATGGGATGTTAGGGGAAACACTGACTCCACCAGCTCTTTCAACAGACAACTTGCCATTTGAGGCAATCAGGGTAAAATACTTAGTCCAGCCATGGGGATGCCACACATTTGTCCAAAAATACTTTTTTTCAAGATTCAGCTCCCTCACACTATCCTTTCAAAAGCGGCATGAGGGTATCCATAAGGTTGATTTGGCAGCAGATCCTCTCTATCCAAATCAGTCCTGGCTTTTCCAAGGGTCCGTGCCTTGGTTTACATGAGGAGCTGCCCTGACACCTATTCCATCAGCTTCTCAAGGACACTGGTTGCAATTTAGGAGAGTCAGCTATGAAATAGTTCAGTGTCACATTGTGTTATAGAGACTGCCCTTTTGGTCTTCTTTCAGGTTACTGCACTCACAAAACCGAGGAGATTTCTTAGCTTGGAGACTTTTTGGAGCACAAAATGCAGCAGGAAAAGCACAGGAGGCACCAACAGCCTGAAGCGCCAATAACCCAAGGCACTGGGATTAGCAAGACAAGCAGGGAGCAGAACTACTGTCAGCTCTTGGGGGACAAAGAGGAATATGTTCACCTGGGAACCCGAGTTTTACACAGGTTTTCCAACCCATGGAGCCACTGAAAACTGCGGGATGTGAGAAAGAAAAGGTGGAAGGAAAGATTTCCTCATTCTAGAGCACAGGGAAGAAATTGATTTCCTCATCTTTTATTTGAATCTGTCTCATCCTCCAGAGCTCTCCCTATTTCAAAAAGCTACTCCTTTCTAAGAAAACCTATCTCTTGAGATTAGCAGCCCAGCAGTAGCTGTCATCCTACTTATCTGGATACCTCAGTAAAGCACCTCAAGCCAGGTGGGATGAGCACAAACTGACACTGATTTTGGAGGAGCTGAGCAGCAGCAATTCAACTTGTATGAGCATTTCCCTCCCTCACTGCCTGCTGGCCAGTCAGAGGCTCACTCACAGAATGAAGCATCCTCAGGATGCATCACCCCCGTGCTGCAGAGCAGTGGTGTGAGAAGACAATTACTGTCATGAGAAGAAAATTAGGAGTCACTTGCATGTGCAGTGGAGTCTTTTCTTCTTGAACTGCTATTTCTGGGGGTCTTAATAAAATAATAAGAAAATTGATTTTTTTTTTAGTTAAAAGGAACGCTGCTGCTTTATTTGTGTGCAGAAAACCCTGAGCATCTGACTGATGAGCTTCGCAATAATTTGTATGCCTTGTATTCTTGATGTGAAGAAGCAAAAATCCTGACATTATAATGCCATAGAAGGATGTAACTGAACACACATGTTCAGGGAGGCAGAGATTTGATTGTATTTCCATCAAAAGTTAGTGCAGCTTCATTAGCAGTAGGACAAGGCATTTCAGTGCCATTAACCCTGTAGTGCTTTTATCCTATCTTTTACCACCAAAAAGCAAGCCATAAACTTCATGCTACTTACCCTATCTCTTTCCTATCCTGCTTTTGAACGTGCCTAAAAGAGCTCCTCAGCTACTCTTATTCCATTACCTTAAGTACTTAAATTTCATTTTCAGCAAGGCGCTGTTAAATGAATATTTATGAGCAGATCCTGCAGTGTTCACTGAAATTGTCGACTTCCCTTCACAGCAGGCTTCAGATTTACATTTTGGGGTTTATTACTAAAATGTTAGCCACACAAATTGATGTCACTTAGAAAATACGATGACAGTACTTCCTGCAACTCTTGCACCTTCATCCAAGTAACGTCATGTATTATATTATTCTTTGCCTCTAGAAAAATACAATTTATATTCTTGATATGCAATATTTAATTAAAAATACATAATTATAAAACATCCAGCAGCCATAATTTACACATGGCAGCCTCAAGCTGGCAAACCACTGTGAGTAGTCTCCCTGAAGTCACCGAGTTTACTGGTGAATAAAATTCACCCACTTGTAGAAGCGATCACAAGGCAAGATCTCCATTACAACTGTACACAACCCGATAAACAGTGTTAGCCATGAGGTTTTTTTCTTCCATAGGCACTGACTGGAGGCTGGGGATCCCAACAATGGATGCAGGGGAGTAGCACTGCAAGGCCATCTTGCCAAGTTTTTGCCAGGTCCAGCAATGCCAAACCACTCTCCCAGGAGGCAACGATCACTTAAAGAAGTTACTCCGTCGCAACAAACACTGACAACTAAAATTGTCTAAATTTTTCCCTTTATTAACTTCATCTTCACACTTGTAAAAGCAGGGTTAAGGCTATCTAGTTTTATTTAATGTGAACACACAACTACACATGTTCAGGGAACGGAGTTAATTTATTCTAAAATAGATAAAGGACCCAAACATGTCACACACAAACACACGTGTGTAACTAACCAGTGAATATGCAACAAGTTCTACTCTATAATAAGCTGCAGCCCAAGATGAACTTAAACAATATCAATTCACAAGATCAAAGCAGACTGGGAAGTGGGGAGGAGAAAAAAAAAATCACTAAATCACACTCTAAAGTGTTCCCCAACTTCCTTAATTTTACTGTTAATTGAGTTTTTTTTCTTTATAGTAACAAAAGGTGTGAATAACATATCGAAACTTCTATGGTGTCAAACAGAGCTTCAAACATACATACTTTATTGTCTTTGCTTAGGAGTGTTTGTTTACTTTGACTAAAACCATCCCTATGGGCTATGAGCAGGTTGCAGCTGCCTGTAGTACAGGATTTCTATGGAAGAAGTTTAAAAACATGCTTTTGTTTATCTATTCAAACAAGCTTAGCTGTCTTAAGCCATATTCATATATACAAACATCATTTCTGAAGGGCAAGATACACATTACTCTCGGGGTTTCAATTGGGAAGAGGCAGCATTTCCAGTGTATAACTTGCTGGGTAGAAAGTTCACAGAAATAAGAGTGAAGGATTTTCACATGAAATAAAAAACAAGTGGGAATTGTCATTTGCCTGTTCTAGAAATAATGCAGGTGCAAATGATACAATATAATCTGACTTTCAAATTGCAGTCAATGTTTAATTTGTAAGCTCACACTTCAGAGTAGTTTAACTCTCGCCTCTTCAGTATTTTCTGTCATATCAGGATGGTTTCTATTTTTTTAAAGCTGAAACTAAAGAGAAATCTGTTATTTGAGTTCAGCAGTTGGAGCCTGCAGACCACAAAATTCCCTTGCTGGTGTGTGTCAAAACAGGGCTTCATAATACCTGTGCATTGCAATTATTTATGGAAGAATTATAAATGTTTATGATACAACTCTTACTGCACTGTCAAAGAAGACTACCCCTAACTGTTCTTGGAAAACTTCTATTAAAATGCACTCTTCCTCCCTAATGTAAGATAAACTTTTCTGTGCAGGAACGTGGATTACAAACATCAAACACTCACAGAAGTGAGTTCCAGCATGCCACCTGAGCCAGAGAGTAAAGGGCTATGAGCCCATTCTTAGCCTATCGCTAATCCCAAGTTAAATGAGCACACAGGAGAATCAGGAGATGAAAGTCGTTGAAGTCATTAAAACATCAGCCAACATGAGACCTCAGATAAGCTCAACACTCACGTAAGGGACAAGGGAATTGCAGGTCACTGACAATGCTAAAACTTGGAGTACACTTTGACATTAAAATCTAAGTTTAAAAAACCATAAAAAACCCTGAATACCTGTATTTCTCTTTAAACCAGCTTTATGGTTTCATGTGTTTGCCTTTTGTCAGGTTCCCTCTACAAAAGTGGGTCTCATGAAAAAAGTGTAGTGGGAATACCATTGCTACCAATCTAGTTGCCACAAAGTCAAGTGTTGGTTCTCAAAGCACAAGCTCTTTGAGAACATACAGTCTGGTTTCCAAGTAATCAAGGATGAATTTTCTCAGAAATAAAGCATGCTTTTTATACATAACAATAATTTCTAAGCAGCCAATGTGCTTTTCTCATGTACACTCTAATTTATAAGGGAGTTAAGAGACATCTAGTTCCCAAACTCAGTGGTACTTCCCTAATACTTAACATCAGCCACAGGTATAATCTCACTGATGGAGATTATGTGGTGCTGCAGAAAAAAACTGAAAGAATAAGACTGGAAAATCAGAGGTATAACTGGATCCTATAGCAGACTTCCATTAAGTAATCAGAAAGATAGAAATAATGCAAATGCCAAACAAAGCTCACCAGAGGTTTATATTAACATGCAATTTTACAGCATTGATCTTCTGCCATCAACAGATGGAGAGATTAAACTGGTATTGTTACAGCTCAGGTTTGAAAGAGGCACAGTGTGAGATACTAAAGGGTTTTCCAGGGAACATTGTAACAAAAGAGTCTCAATGGGAATTCTGCAGATAAACACACAGGGAAAAACTGAACATAAAGCCTGGTACATGCAAGGTTTCTCCTTGTTGAAATTCAAACAGGCAAATTGCCTACATAGATTAAAACCAGATTTTCAAATAGAATCAGCCTCACCTGGAGATACACAGCTGTCACCCACACTTACATTTTAACAGCCTGCCTGGAAGAGCCTGGCAAAACGTTTGAACAATTACTGCAGTCACATTTCACTTTGCCCTTCTGCCAAATTTGCACTTTTTTCATTTATGAGCCGTCTGCAAGAACAACTAATTTATTGCCCAATTGCTTACTTCCCTTCAAAGGTTCATAAAAATCAGGCTCCCTAACAAAGACTAAAAGCTCTCAAAAAAATCCAGGTCATTTTTCTGCATCAAAAGAACAAACATTCCTGAGATTCTTGCTCTTTCTACCAATCAATAAAACTTTGATGGTGACTCACTTTTTTTGCATTATATTAAAATTAAAATGGGATAGAAAGTCAATCAAAAATGCATTCAGCAATATTTTCTATAAAAAGTATGTACCACCTGCATCAAAATAATGTTTTGCTTGTTATGAAGTTTCACTTCACATCCAAACATGTATTTTGAGGTAACTGAAATATAAATCAAACTTGCCTACAGGATGCAACATTCTGCAAATTACCACAGTGTTGCACTCGCTAAGGAGCTGAAAATTCCATTAACTTGCTCCAGGTAAGCTTTTAGGGATCCTTCTATTATCAAAGTCATTGTCACCTTCACTGGATTTGTATCTTTCATACAGAGAAGCAAAAACAGGGTTGATGGAAGAGTATGGTCAAATAAAACTCTCCTATAAAACAAAATAAACAAAAATCAAGTCAGAGAACTTGCTGAAAACAAATAAAGATTTTGCATTTAAGTCCAAACAAGCACTTGTTGATTGCTATTACAATTAGTAAACATGGGGTTTGTACATGGCACTTTGGGTATAGATGTCAAAACCCATGACGGACAGAGAACAAATAGTTTTAAAATTACCATGATATCCCCTAGGCTGTCAGGAATAACAATTATTTTTTTTCCCCCTTCCAAATCAATGATGTAAGAACCAGATTTAGCCTCCTTATTCACATTCAGCCATGTATTAACTCGGAGCAAATCTCACTGCAGTAAACAGATGCAAGCAATGAGGGTATCAGACTCCATCTGACAGAGATAAATTCAAGTTATTATGTTTGTTAACAGAATTGGTTTTGGTCCTATAAATAAATAATTTCCTGCAAATACAAAATATGAGGGCAAAAAGTAGTCAAAGATAATGATAATGTTTTCATTCCTTAATCTGGATCGCTTCAGCACGGTAAAGATAAGCAGAGAGAGGGAGAAAAAGAGAGAAGCCAATCTTAAGCACTCACTGTCAGCATGCCTGTATTAAGCATCTTCTTCTGATAAGGAAAAAAAAACATCCTTTTTCAAACACCACTCTCTAGACATTTGACTTAATGGATTACACTATTAGGTCCTGTTACTAAAGAGCTCCCTTCCAGCCTGCAGGCTCCCTCTCACACTGCAAACACACACTACGTGCGTTGCACAGAGGTGTGTTTCCTCTTATGACTACTCCCCACAAAATATCTTGAAGTCCTCTTCTGCATTTCACTGTACCTTTTACACCAAAACACATCCGAAGAGCTTGAATGCAGCTCTAACAACTCTGCTGGGGTTCCTGGTTCCTTGTTAAAACTGGAACAGAATCATGTTTCTCCCTCAGGCACTGCCTTAAAAAAACTTCAGGCCATACGTTCTTGAATTATTTATCAGAAGTTATTATGCAAACAAGGATTAAATAATTCTCTTTGAGCTGCTGGTGGTAAGCACAGCAGCTAGAGGCATATTGCCTGGGTGATATCTACATTTTATCCAGCCTTCCTGGCAAACAAATCGCATTTTGCTACGTAGATGCAAGACCCGCTTTTCTTTTTTACTCACACTGGTATAAATGAGAGAACCTCCTCAGAATTTGATACAACTACATCAGCATAATACTGGGTAAGTGAATCAGGTTGCTATTTGTTTCCAAACGCGTTTGATTAATGAGTAGGACAGAAATAGGACAGACCTAAAGTTTATTCTGCCCTCTTGCTCAATTCATCTGGCCTTGCTTTAAAAAAACAGTTAATCTGTCAATGAATAAAGGAAACAATTACCACAAAGTAGTTTCAACTTCTACAAGCTAACTGTGACATCAACCATATGCAGTAGATGAAGCTCTCAGTCTTTTCCAAAATAGGCATCACTTTCTAAATATGCTTTAAAAATACTTGTAGTCTATATACACTTAATCAACTGCTGTTGCGTTGTGTGATCTCAGTTCAAGAACGTTACCAGCCTGTTTAAAAATGTGGATTTGCATGGTTATGCAATAAAAGTAATTAAAACCTAATAGAAATCACGACCTTTATCTGAGTGTGTTATGTGGCAGAAAAGAGTTGGACAAGCAGATTAAACAATTGTTGCTGCTGCCCAGGATAAATACTACTTTATTTTTATTTTTTTTTTCTATAGGTAAAGTTAAGAGTATATCTGAAATATCCATTTGCTTTAGTAAAGCCCCTAAGAGGAGAGATTGCTTTGTTCAATTCTCAATATTGCCTTATTTACACACACACCCCTTTATGTGCAGACAAGAGGATTCCAGTTTCTTAGCATGCCAAGGCAAATATTCCATCTGTCACTATTAAAAGGGAGGGATACCCAAAAAGTAACCACAGACAGCCAAAAAACCCATGAGCCCATGACAGTAGTCTTCGAAGGTTGTACCTTTCTAAATATTTAGTCAAGGAGCATCATCCAACACACAATATACATTGATTTAGACTCAGACCTAAGAAAGACTGAGCTGAACTTTTACCACCTCCACAAAAAACAAACAAACAAACAAAAATCAATTAAATAAAACCATTGGCTATTGACTGTGGGGGGAGTAACTCTGGTTCTTCCGTGCCAAACTTTTCCAACTCAACAAGTAGGCCACAAACTCTGCTCTGCGTCACCAGGATTACATTTTTATTTTGTCCAATGGCTTTTCAGCCCACAATAACAACAGCAAGCTCAGAGTGAAACTTAGTCTGATCTTTCTCAGGCAAAAGCCTTGACTGGGCTCACGTTCCATACCTTCTGCTGGGCTCGCAAAAAGTATTTCCTACCTGCACACAGGCCCTGACTCTCTCCCAGAAGGGCTCAGCAGACCTTGCTGACCACGACAACATCAGATGGCAACTGGGGAAAGGGAAGCAGGTGGGGTACAGTCAGCAAAGATTTATGGTGCATCCCTCAAATTGAACCCCTCAGACTAGAAGGGGTGATGAGCCGCAGCCCCGAGTCCCCCAGGCAGCCTCTGAACACCTGAAAAGACTCCAGCCCCTGAAAAGAAGCCTCTCAGAAGATCAGGCTTCAGGTGCTGCACAGGAAGAGTCCTCCTGGCAGTCCTGAATCAAGCAGCTGTGCTTTTAAAGCAGGTAGAAGTTCAGACTCACCTTCTTGGCTCAAGATATTTCAGTGGCTAATTCTCTAACACTTCCCCTGGGTGACTCTAGCCCCAAGCAAATGCAGTGACTGATAGCTAAAGCCAATGGAACTTCTTAATTAATGTCAGTGGGTACAGAATGAAGTCCTTAAAGAAGTTAATTAAAATTGAGGGGTTTGGTGCTATGTAAAGATGAATAATGTGCTTCATGTATTAATAGAGAATTAAAAAGAAACCCCAAAACTGTAGCTCCAACATTGTTCTGGAGTATTACAAAGCTCCAGAGGGAAGAGAATGAAAATCTGTAACAGTCGTTACTGCACCTTAACCATAAATATTAAAAAAGAAAATATCTCTTAAAAAGAAAGTCTTAGGCATACAGATTTTCACTGCTCGGGTAGAATCAGGAGAAATAGTCAAAGAAATTTTACAGTTCAAGCCAAAAAAAGCTGTGTGCTGATTCAGGTTTAACATCTGTCTATAGCAGCAAACCAAACCAAATTCAACTGAGACACACAAACCAGAGCAAGCAAATAGCTCCAATGTCGGGTCCCACATGTGCTGCCAGCACTTGCACCTCCGGCCACTGAACCTGTTTGTGGATGCCAACCTACCCCACTGCATCTGCTTTCTGCTGGAACTTTCAAAGAAACATTAGTAGCGACACTTCTTTTTAATTTTGTCCTTGAAAATTAATAGTCTGTGAGAGACTGTGACACACAGGCTGGTCTTGCCAGATATTAAGTGCTCTCTTTTTCTATGCAATAAGTGCCTCTCAGAACCAAGATAGGAATCAAAATAAAACACACAATCAGATGCTATTCAAGTAGATTATTTTCTTTTCCCATATTTAAATTGTTGATAGACAGATGCAAAGACTGCTTCTCTTCACACCTCATTAATTTTTATATTTGGCAGTTTAAATTTAAAAAGTCCCCAGAAGATTAACACTGTTGTTACACTTTCTGTCTTAGAAGAGGGGGGGAGGGGAAGTGTCATGTGTCTTGAAGTTTTTCAGTCAGGGATAAATAATGATTAAAAATGAAAAAAACAAAAAAAGGTGTGGTGTAAGTACCAAATGTACTGAATATGTGAATAAATGATCTCGGTGCTCTCTGGGCATTACTGCCCCTCCACACTCTGCTGTCACCAAGCTCTGAGGGGAGATGAATGTTTCCAGTTCTGAATTAGAGGTAACCAAAGTATGGTAACCTTTTCTGCCTTGAAAGCAGGTTCTTGTGTGGTCTGAGGAGCTGTGGGTGGGTCCTCCTTGGAGGACACATTACAGGAGAGGCTAATGGGGACTTGGTTGAGGTTTAGTCAATTCTGTGTTGGCTGATAATTAAGATAAACTGCTCTATTTAATGCTGGGCAGGGGTGGGAGAGAGTACTGGTGGTTGTAATGGCCCAAACAATTATTTCTTGCAGACTAATGCCTTTCTGCTGTGTTATTTAAGATAACTTTCATACGAGTTACAGAATTTGAGCTTAATTGGGCTTGTTTTTGTAAGTGAAGCCTTTTTCCTATTTCTTTACATCTGAAGCCTTTTTAGGTAAACACCTGCAGATTAAGCCAGAGATGGCATGAGATAACCTTGCTATTGCAGTTGCAAGCTTCCCAGAAGATTACTCTTTCCAATATAAAAGAAACTACCTAATTATTCCAGTCATACTGTTACTTGCATGTTAACTAATACCCGTTCCATTTGATCCTACAGGGTACCAGGTAATTTATACACCCACCTCCTCATTAGACCTATAGAGAATTCTGTACAGCCTACCTTCAAGACCTGAAGTGCACCTGGGAGTTATTACTGCTTTCATGGAAGCAGGGATAAAATTTGTCTGACCAGCTATCCTCTTGCAGACATAAAATTCTGTGATAAAAGCCAAGTTCTGCTTATCAGCCAAGTTATGCAAGCTCTGAGGAAGACAGCAGGTTCTCTGAACCCAGTGGTTAAATCTTCTCCAAAGTGAATGGTTCATCAGTTTTAAGCCCAAATCCAGTACATACTGGTGGGAGCAATTTCCAGAGACAGGGAAGCCTCCCTGCATGCATGCTTTTCCCCTCATCTACAAGCAGGTGTGTGGTCATTTGGACTGGTGAGCTGAATGCAAGCAAATGCAATATTAGCCACAAAAATCAAAAGAATTCTACTCTGAAAGGAATTAGTTTTTCCCTCATGTGGAGTTAAACTTGTCACTGCTGCTGTTGCATCCAGGAGAAAACACAGGTAGATGCAGTCTCACTTCACACCAGAACATTTTAAAAAGAGATGCTAATAGTTACAAGAATTGTTTCAGAAACCTAAGGCTTGCAGTATTTCCTCATGTGAGTCTCAGAACACCTTTTAGACAAAAGTTTTTCTAGCAGGTAATACGGACACTACTTAATTTGTCAGTACTCACCATAAAATATCAAAGATAAAATACTGAAAGTTAATTACTAAATCGATGTACAGCTTTTAGGACTCGTGTTATGAATATATACTGCATTTATCACAAATAGAAAAGGCATAGAATTTTTGTAAAGTAGAGTTGAAACTTGTTATTCAAGGCTTGTTTCCTTCAATACACAGTATACGGTAAACAGAAGCAAGAAGTTCTGGCTTATATGAATCCATAGGGACTCATGACTACTGTAGTCAGTCCATGTTTCTATTATGAGGTCATTTGCCAAACCCTACAAAATATTCAGATCTTGATTGGGTTTTGATAATGTGGAGTAATTTTACTTATATTCAACTCTTTTCTTTAAAATTACATTTATCTAAAATCCATGTTCCTTTTTTACCTAAATGAGGTGCAATACCTATTCAAATTATTTGCCAGACCAGTTGCGTTCACATGCTTTAGAAAACTTCATCTGATGTGGCAGCAGTCTTGACTCTTCAGTTAAGATTTAGGAATGAAAGTGGTCATGACCATATCTGAACTGAGCCATCCCCTTGATAGCTTTTTAATCTTATCTCCCCTCACCCCCAGTGGATCCCATTCTCTTTCCTATCTCTTCCACATTATCTCTCATTTCTTTTTGCTCTAACTTTATAGCAAAAAAAAAAAAAAAAGCATAAAATCCCATGACTTTGGAACAAATGTGATATTAAATCTTTTTCATCTTTCATTTTTTAAAAACACAGCCTTTTTGACAAGAATCTCTTTGGTACTGTGTCCAAACAAAGGCTTCATGAGAGAATAAGCATATGAAATTTTTTTTAACAATTAAGATCTTCATAAACATTTTTCTGACTGTTCTGTAATAATTTGAAGTAACCAGAACTTTATGATGAAGGTGTCTGATACCACTCTGCTTTCATTTAATGGACTGGTGAATACATAACTTTTCAGAAAAGCAAACACAAACTATTATCCACATTATAATTGGCTGTGTATGCCCTTGAAAAGGCACTACTGTTGAAGATTTAAAATGAAGTATAGTGGAGAAGAGTCATTTGCCTCAGAGCAGGTGTCATAAACACATCTCAGATAATGTGAGTGAAGCAGGATAGTCAGAGGGAAAATAAAGCTCAAACTGGAAAACACTGCAGGAATCTCCAGCACACTGGACATTGTAATGGGATAAAAGAGAGGTACATCCTCCTAAGCTATTGGATAGGTATCCCCAGAGACAACAGCTATGGGATGTACATCTGTACACTGTTTGAAGGTTGCAAAGAAGCTGAGGGCTGGTCTCCTTCTGGCTGAGCTGCATCTGTCAAAGCTGGGTGAATCTCGCCTTCCAGAGCAGATGTGGAGCCTCTTTTTGGCTGTGAAGGCCAGCGACACGTAACAGAACTTGTGCAGACAACAGATGTAAAGACCATTTTGGATCCTGGGAGAACAAGACGAGGTTTTTTTCACACCATTTCCTTTTTGTGCCAGGAACTGTGTTGCGTTCAACTCAGCTCAGTGGGTTATGTTGTTTAAGTTCATATAATTGACAAGCTGTCCTATAAATCTTCTTGCCAACACCTTGGTGCTTTATAGGTCATCAATCTCACCCTCCTTGGATGTGCCAATTCCATAAAAGTAAGCCAGTACAATACAACACGAAAGGGGGAAGGGAGTGGAAAGTCAAGTCTCATCCACTCCAAATCCTTTTTTTCTTTTCCAGGGCTGGTAACTACAAGATCTAGTTGCCCCAGAAAGAAACCCCACATCTCAGCATGACATGGTAATATAATTTGTGGTCAGACTGGTGTAGCTGTAGATAGCTGTGAAGCACTTCTGTCTGACATCATGATGTTCTCTAGGTAGAGTGGGAGCTTTCTGGCACAGATGAAAAATGAACAACAAAGCAATGCGTAGCCCTGGAAAATCAACTTTGCTTGTGCCAAATGAGGGTTGAGGTGAACATGGCAAAGATTTCTGTGAGGCTATAAGAATCCCTTGGCAAAAGCTTCCTTGGACCCTCCACAGCATCAAGCTGAGTTCCCCAGCCTTTCTTATGAGAGAAGATCATCATGTGGGGCTTCTCAGCCTCAATCAGGCGCAAATAGCTCCACTGGCTCTGCAGGAACAGTGAGTGAATTCACCTAGAGATTACAGATCAAATCTTTCTCTGCAAGTGTCTAAACCCCTTACCTAAACCCATTTCTGTTTGGAACAGAATATTCCAAGGAGTGAGCCTACAGCTGTGGACTACTGTGGACTTTTAAAGGCATAATTGAGAATTATACGACCAGTTCCCAAAGATTATTTGCTCTTTGAGCAATCTATTTAGTGGGAATATGACTCACACCTTCCTCTGTCTGACAGATTCTAGCCCTTGGCTCCCTGGTAATGGAGATGGATATGCAAATCCACCAGTGGCTCTTGTACTGCTCAGTGCCTAGGGGCTCTCAAGTTTCCAATTCATATACTTGGAATAAGAGCTGTTGCTGAAAAGATCGTGTGTAGCTGGCTGAAACGTGAGAGACCACTCCATTTCAGAGGACTGCAGTCCTCTGTGTTTTACACTACCTTCAGACATCACATCACAGAACAAGAACTTTTATGAACATAAATCTGATTGCCTGTAATGGCTCACTCCAGTGCATGCAAGGTACCACACCACCCAGCTTATATTGATTATGAGTTTGAGTGGTACACACACAAAGCAAATCTATTGCCACACTTGTAGAATGAAATCCCTGAAGCTTATACAGGTCAGTAAACACAACATCCCTGCTGTAAAATTTTTATTGCATATCCTGCCTGCTTCATCCATAATAGTGCTGAGATACACCTTTTACATCTACTAGTGTATTACAGTGTGGTAACACATTTACTCTATTAAGCAGTGTTGTCTGATTCCTTTGCTCAGGAAAGGAAACAAATAATGTAAACACCAGAGAGAACAATAGAGAATGTGGATAAAAACATCAAGTGAACAAAGAAAAAATTTCTGGATAGCCCAAAGATATGTAGAATGATGGAATTATTCAGGTTGCAAAAGATGTATAAATCATGGAGTCCCACCACTGAACTATGTCCCCAAGTGCCACATCTACATAACTTTTAAATATCTCCAGGGCTGGTGGCACTGTTCCAGTGCTTGACAACATTTTTTTGGTGAAGAAATTTTTCTTAATATCCCATCTAAACCTCCCCTGGTGCAACAGGAGGTGATCTCCTGTTGTCCTTTCACTTGATACTTAGGAGAAGGGACTGACCCCCACACGGCTAGAACCTCCTTTCAGGTTCTAGTAGAGAGTGAAAAGGCCATCCCTGAACCTCCTTGTCTCCAGACTAAACACCCTCAGCTGCTCCTGATAACACTTGTGCTCCAGAGCCTTTACAAGCTTCATGTTCTTGTAAGTAGAAGCTAGTAGATACAAGTAGGAAACAGGTGCTAGAGTTAAAAATAAACAATAAAACCACACCATTAAAACAATCTAATTGACAGCTAGCATGATTGTCCTGGGAAATGCCTTCCTATATGTTATTTTCTTCTTTTGCTCTTTCTTACTCCAAACTTAGCATGAGGGTTTCATACCTATATGCTGCCCTTGCAAACCCACAATTACAGTTTTTCCTGTGGAATATTTTCAAGGATAAATCCCATGTTGATAGATATTTTCTCTCCCTCCCCAGATACCATAATAGAGGGGCACTGTTAGGGCAGAAAAAGGCACATCCACAGCTTGTTTAGTGGAAATCCTTTAGCCAGTGGTACCATCATAACACTTAGCAGGCACAGCTCTGTGCCAGGACCCCGGTATGCTGAAGGAGTTATTTTAATCAGTGAGGCATCAGATCAATTCTGCATGTCTGTCATTATTAGCATTTCGATGACATTTTTATTATCATTGTTATGTCAATATTCCCATTGTAACTCCGTCACACAAATGCCTTACAATTGAAAAGTCATTTTAAGAGTAGACATTCATGAACGGTCAACCTTTGAATACTTTTTTGAAATACAGAAGTTCTTTAAAATCAACACTCGCTTCAAGTCAAGGCAGCTAATTTCAGGATAGAAAAGGACAAAGCAATTTAACAGTGTTTGTTTCTCTCAAGCACCATAACAACCTGATTTTTTAACTCTGCTGAAATACAGAAGTGAAAAACATTATCTAGTGCCCCAAAGCACATAAAGAATCCAAACAAAGGGATGAAATACTACAAAGTCTCTTAAATTTTTACATTTCATGTCAGGCACGACAAGAAGCCTGCAATCCTCATGGCAGAAATTCAGAAGGTAGAAGACTAACCCTTCCCAGACCACAATCCAACATCAGAGCACCTGTAATTTAACTCATTAAGAACGGATACAATCAGGACTTTCCCTTGTGTTGATCACAGCCTCTTTAGCCCACTTCAGAACACTTGCAACTTAGACATAAGCATTTGTATCAGCATTTCATATTGGTAAACTGGGTTTCCTGCATGCAGTTTGATGAAGGTGGGTTTTTTTCCATTTTCAGAAGTTATAGATATCCCATAAATAGCGCAACCTTCCCAAGTTTACCCACCAATTACTCCCTGTAAGATATTTTATCACAATCCAAACTATAAAACACTCAAGCAGAAAATATCTGCCGTTCTACTTTGCAGCACAAGGGCAAGCAATGCTACTAATTTGCAGACAAAGGCTAAACCACTACAGGTCCCAACACAAGCTTAATTTTAAAAAGAAAAATGTCCACAAATCCTTTAACTCTTTAACACCACATAAACTAACGTACAAAGAAATAGCAAAGGAGCCGTGTCTCACACAACACCCACACCAGAGTTACCTTTCTTAGGAGATGCATCCAAGAGATAACATTCAAGTAGCTTCTAACCCCAGCAAGAGCCTTTGTAAGGACAGGCACAGAGGTGCTCTCCTTAACTGATCCCAGTCCTCCCCTTTTATCAGTGCCTCCTAACCTGCTACAGCTGCACCCTTTTAGGGTGATTGCACTCTAATTCTGGGACAAAAAACTTTACAGAGCTCGTTTAAATTTCATTTAAAGCTTTCTGAGGTCCTCATAACTAAAATCTGCACACGTGTATTTTTAATCATTTGACCTGTCATGCTTCACTGTAAGCATTTGCACATTATATCAAAACCTTTCACAGGGATGTGATGGAGCTCAGTTAACATGGACTTCAGCTGTGTCTTTAGCTGTTTAGATTAACTGTGGTGGAAAAGCAAGTACCATTTTTTCATGTCACCAAGAACTGCACTACTGAAATTAGCATTAAACTGAGAAAATAAAAATGCATTTTCCCACAAATTCTTTCGGTAATCACCATGTTGCTGCTAAAAATTCCTTTCTGCCTTTCCTGTTTGTGGTGCTGGTTTGCCCTGGAATTCCTCAGCTCTCCCTAATGAAGGAGACACCCAAAAAATCTCCCCCTAGATTGTCTGCTGAAGTGGAAATGTATGTTGTGGCATGTAGTGTATGTACACAGTGTGAAGTCAGAAAGGAAAGATGGCTGGTAGGACAGATTGACACATATTGGACTCAGCCACAGATCTACTCACTGGTTTACTGGCCTGTAAAATACGCACTCTTATTACTGCCACGTCCTATGATCCCTCCAGTACTACCCACTAGAAAGGAACTATTTTACAGAGAATATCTTTAATGCCTTTTCTTGATCTATTGTTGCTGTGCATCTGTTATTCTGCTGTATAAAGTAATTAATGCTTTCAGAGAAAGAAGAGCAGAGCTATCTCTTGGGAACATGTGTGTGCATACAAAAAAATCGCTACCAAAAAGTACTTTAATGAAAAAAAATTAGTCCTACTACCACATTATGTCAATTCTGCAGTTAATTGCAAAAGCAGATTTTAAGAAGGGAACTACTGTGCACAGTAGACTTGTCTATACAAAAGAATAAGCAGGCCTTAGTTGTGAGATGATAGAGTTTTAATTTCAGAATAAAATTGCGCCTAATTATTCACAGAAAGTTTTTACTTTGACAGCTTGTTTACCACTGCTCTTTGCCACGTAACAAACCCCACCTCACCTGAAGAGTTCTGTGATGCAGGACAAGAAAATGAGCCATAAATAAGAAATATTTTTTGTTATTGTTGTTGTTTCAAATATTTTTTCTTTAAAAAAAGCAAACCAGGCATGTACATTAGACAAGTGTGCACACAACAGTGCTGGTATGTGTGTGTGACACCACGGGGGTCTCTCTGTAGAAACTCTCCAATTGCTAAAAGTTTCACTGTTAAACTACCAGTTCTTCACTGCAGCCATCTCTAACAGCATAACTATACTTCTGTTTACCTTTTTTCTCCTTTCAAGCTTTACTTCACATTTATTAAAAGACCCTTTGAAGCAGGGACTTGCTTTCCATGAAGCCTGTTATTAAACAAGCTAAAATTGCTGCTTTCATTGCGACACTTAATTGGGATGTTGTGCATCAGGACCCATTAGAGCTCTCCTGTGGCGAGGCTGGTGGTGCCATGTTGTGCCATATGGAAGGCTAAAGCTTGGAAGCAATTTTGGGGGATGTTTCATCTTTGCACCAATGAAGGTTAAAACGGAAATGAAGGTAAATCTGAGCTCCAAGGACTGAGGCTGAGAAATTCTTTGATGTCCCCTAGTGGCTGACAATATCCGTGGGGTTTAAAGGTGTCCCCTGTTAGTCACGGAAGTAATTGTGTAGTGGGCAGCTGCAACCACTTAATTAACATCCTTTTTCCCCAGAGGATTAATTTAGATTATTGTACTTAGCCCAGAAACTTCCCTGTATCAGAAAGGGATAGGAAAACTGGAAGGGACCTGCTAAAGTGGAAAAGAAGATTTAAATCTAACACTTTCTAACTGCGTGATGCAACAACAATACAAGTAATTTCACAACTGCTGTAGATATTATGAGGATGTTAAAAAACTAGGGATATATGATTCATGTATGTTTTTATCATTAACGCTACTAAAAATACTGAGCATAGTCTTTTTAAAAAAGTAATGCAATTCATATTTTCTGAATAAGGTACCAAATTTATGGGGGGGTTGACACTGAAAGATTTTAAATACTTTTTACCACTAATTAAAATTTACCACTAAAAATGAATTCTGTTTCCAGACAAGATACAGGGCTATAAGGATCATGGATTGGAAACTCATTTTCTCTTTCAAATTAAATTTCATTAATTGGAAATAAATAGAGTATTCAGAAATTGTTTATGTTGCTACTTTAATTTCCTGCAGAAAACATCTTCATTTTTCCCCCTGAGTTATTTCTGACTTAATTAATGCACTTCTTCAAAAATAAAGTAGTTTTGCTATGTTTAATAGTCTAGACATCAGGATTGGGTTATGTCTGCCTCTTTAAGAATAATAGCTTTAGGCTGGATTGCATTTTTAGTGCACCTCTTCGATGAAAATCTTCATCTAAGTCTCCAGTTCCTGCAACAGATTTTTACAGCTGAAGCTCCATTACATTCATAAAGCATTGTCATGACCTTCTAGTTGATAGATTTTAGGCCAGAGCTTGCTAGAACTCACAGCAGAGCATTTAGTAATAATTTTACCTTTGACATTGTTGCTCTATTCGTAAATCCCTTTTTGCAGTGAGAAACAACAGTTACTGGAATGTTGACTATCTTTTCCTCTTTCTGCATGGGGATTTATCAATTCAAAAAAGTGATTGCTATGAAATAGCAAGCAGTAAGACTGCTCTTGCTATACCTGGCATGTAACAAGGTGCAGAACCTTATTGCAAAATACACTGCCAGTATCAGTACAGAGGCCAGGGGCTCATGAAACATTCAGTTTAGGCTGCCTTTAGTGCTCTGCTGCATTGAACCAATACACCAAGTTGTGTTCAAAGTTAAAACCGGCTTCGATTTTTGCAGTAAAAAGGCTAAAAACAGCACCTGCTCCAGGAAAATTTTTGGGATTCAGCTCTGGTAAAAGCAACTCGAAGTATATTCATAGTGTCACAGTTGTTTGGATTTGTAGGCACACGACAAGAAAGTACAGCAAGGTAGGTTTGCAAGAATGACAATGCTGAGGTTTTTCAGAGACCCCAGCAGAGCATAAAGCCAAGCTGGAACTGGAACTTCAGCACTGGCAAGATTATCGTGTCTATGATATAAAATGGCCATTTCATTCATAGCATGGTCAGTTTAGGATGACATACTGCAAGATCAGAGTTTGCAGCAGAGAAAGTCCCAATAATTAATTATTTTTCTGCTTCACCTTTATGATGATGTTATTTTTTTTTTTTTTTTGAAATTGAACTGTGAAATCAAATACTTTTGACTGAGGTTATTTTTGATCAGCAATTTTGTCAACCACCACACAGGAAAAAGCAGGCATCACTACAGAGACTCTGGAGCTTCTCAGCTACAATGGCAATGCACAAATCATTGAAGGCCCAACAGCAACAACAGAAGAAAAATGAAGCTGTGGGAGGTATTTAGAAAGCAAAAAACCTGAAAGCCTAAAGGTTGCCAAAGGCTTTAACTCCGACCATCAGTAAATACAAGGAATAGATGGCAGAAAAAAAATTACTTCTGCAAGATAGGTGCCTTTACTGGGGCATCTTGGAAAAACTAAAGACAAAGCTTTCCTGTGCTAGAAATTTACTCTAGGCTGCTGTCCACTACATGAAGCCAAAGTACTGGAACAGCAAGCAGAAAAGGCAGTCTTTTTAACCAAAGGCATTTATTTGTCTGTTTGCTTATTTACTGGACATTCTTTTGAAGGAATTGAGGGCTTCTTCAATTCTCACGTTGATTGGGGTAGGTACTAGAATTTTTCTGACACCATTTGCTGCTTCAGTCAGGGAAAGTAGAAACCATATTTCTGCAAATGAATTGTCAGCTTCCCAGGTGAAATCACTGGAGTGGGAGGAGGGGAAGCAACTCTTTCTTTTCGGAGAGAGCCATAAAGCTACTGCCATTTCTTTTAATAGATTTGCCCTTTGAATCTTGTATTTGTAGCCAAGAGCTCAAAAAGCAGTGTATGAGGGGAGAGACAATGGAGAAAAAAGTATGGTTGACTAAATAATAGGAGGAAAGAATAAAAGTAAGAAGAAAAGGGAAAGAAAAAGTGGAATTTAGACAGCTAATAACATGAGTAGTTCCAGATATCCAGGCAATACAGAAGTCATAAGAAAAAAATGGATACTTTTAACAAGCTTAGGGATCAATGGAGGTAAAAAGAAGAGATGTAAAGGGAAATGTGTGTTGCTTTCCTTCTCCAACTGTTAACAGATTGTTTGCTGGGTTTATATTTATATGTGTGCGTGCATATGTGTGTAAATGATTTAATAATAGTGGCTTCAGTCAATTGTACTTCAAACTTGAGTGTCTTCCTAAGGGAAGCGCATCCCTGCACAATCCCCAAGGAATGCATCAAACAGATCTTGCTCCACAAAGTAATCATTCAACACTTTCCTCTCTTTAACACACTCAAAGCATTATCTTGTGTATTCATCATTAAATCTGTCTCTCCGTGCCTGCAGAATTGTTCCAGCATAATTTATTTTTTTTTTTTTAAATTTAATCTTCCAAATGTACCTTCAAGAATCAATTCTGCAGAAGCACCGCTTAGTAATAGCCACTGTGTCCTCACACAACCACCCCCAGAATCATTTTCAAAGTTACATCTGTGCTGCTGAAGTTGGTGGAAACAGAAGTAGCCAAGTTTTCGGTAGTTTGCTCGAGCTTGGCAGGGGCACGCTGTAAAGTAAGTAAATAGTTTGGAAGACTTGTTTTGATTTTATTATCTCTATCGTTAAAAAAAAAACCCACAAGCTCTGGCACTGCAGGAATAAGAGTGGCAGGACAGCAACACACACAACTGTTATCGTCATCTGCTTCAGTGAAACCAATATCAATTAATTTAGTTAATTAGTTCTTAAAGGCCCTCCAAATTGAATTCTGTTGAAGAAAGTAACTTTCCTCTGTTTGACTCTATTCACATCAAATCACAAGTTTTCTAAAAGCTTGCTAAGCTATTAAGAATTTGGAATATTCGGCTTTCCACAGTGAACGTCCCACTTAATTAAGCAATCACGAAAAATAAATCCCTTTGCTTATGTGGGATTCGGAAAGTGAGAAGTGAAAGCAAACTGATTTTCAGCTGCTAAAACATTAAAGACACACATGCAGAGAACCAGCACAAATCCTTTCCATGATCACACACCTGCATTTGGGATTTGAACACGAGCTGCAATAAGAACCATTCCCTCTCAAAATGAACAGACTGGAATATCTCTTGTGTTGAGAGTGAAACACAAAGGCTTCAGCAGTTTCCCAAGTGTTCAAAAAGGGATTGTACAGGAGGCAATATAGAAAAGGGAAAAAAAAAATTGAGAAACATTTTGAATAGCTCTCATAACCATAGATTATCCAGATCTATGTAGATATCTGTGCCCTCCTGCTACATGAGCAGTTGTTCTGGAATATGGAGGAGAAAATAAAAGTCACCATTCTGCTCTGAAATGTATGCATACAACTCTCAAAAAAAAAATGTAACAGACTGCAAATGAGCACAAATGAAAGCATGCTTAAAAGCACAGGATAAAGATATGTGCTTTTTGGGTTCAGAAAATGAAGTCAGGCTCCTATTCATATATTTCTGGGGTAAGAAAATGTAGATTAGAAGCCTCTAAAAGCCTGTCATTGCATTATATGTATCTTCAGACATATACATACATAATAGACATCAGCTAAAAGCAGTGCCCTTGGGTCTGGGTTCATCACTTTGTATTTTATTCTGTACAATGTTATCTGGATGCTTTAGCTGGGGAAAAAAATGTGGTTTCATCTGTGAATGGGTCACTGACCTCAGAATTGAAAGATTTATCAGAGTATGTTTGCATGACAAAATACAGCACTATACAGAAATATACCAGCTCTAAATGTGACATTTCCAAAATGGAAAAGGATTTAACTGAATTAGCACAGTCCTCTGATCAGCCTCCTCTGCCCTGCTGTTCAGTAAAGCTACTTAACCCAGACAGAGCTGTACTAACACAGTTATACTTGTCCTGGTTTCTCTGCCAGCCCAGCATGACTCTCACTGAATTTAACTCTAAAGGAATTTACATGATGCTTTCCAAAAAACCCTCTTAAACCTCCCAAGTCCTCCTAATTTCAACTTAAATAAGACCCATAGCAGCAAAATTGAAAAAAAACCAACAAACCAGCAAAGTCAAAATATTTTACCTATTACTATGGGTCCTGACAAGGAGCTGGAGCCAATAAACCTTTCACCTCCACACTATGGAAGAGATGGAAGTACGTAAAACACATGCAGGCTACCAACACATCCTAAAAAACATCTGGAGTCCCAGAGAGCAGCTACAGAGCAGTCAGTGGGACCTGCAAGGACAGGTAATCAGTGGAAAGCTAGGGGGGTTCACTGGAGCCAGAAGCTTCTCTGAAGACATAACAAATGAGAAAATAAAATAAAAAAAAATTAAAAAAACTATCAAAAGGAGTATTACTGAGCTCTTGAGAACAGAGTGTAGACAGGATATTGGAATATGGAAAGCCAATCTCCCCATGAGGTGTCTGAGAAATGTAGAGGCACCATTGGAATTGCCTCTTCATGAACACAACTCTAACCTGGCTGACACCACTGAATAAAATTGGAAAAGTGATGTTAAAATACGTCTTTAGAGAGGGTAGTGGGGCAACAGGGAGGGATAATAATATTCTGGGTCAAGTAATTCTGTGAGTGTCATAACCAATGAAGCTTGGGCCCTTAGTGACCTTCCTGGGGATGACTGAAGTCATCTAAGACAACATCACCTAAAGCTGAAATTTTTTTCACATCTCACCATTTATAAAAGCCCCTCCATGATGATTCTTTGGCTTTCCATAAACTGGGCACTCCTTCTTATACCTGTTTTTCTAGATGATATGAGACCAAATTATAGAAAACCAATCTATTTTGAGGCTGCCACTTCTATGCCCCATCAGTTTTGAAAGAGTGAAGAGAAGGAGACAGTCAGAAGCTAAAATAACACTGTGTGAACACCTTGTCTTTTTCCATGGGAGAACTGTTAAAAAGAAAAGGTTCTGTTTTACTAACAGACCCTAAAATATAGAAACAGAAGATCTGGAATGCTCATGGATACAAACTAGAGCTAAACAAAAGATAATGTCCCTGTTGTCATCTGCTACACAGGGGACATGATAAAGGGATATGTCAACACCTGACTCTGTTGTGTACAGAAGCAATTGTATAATCATGGGAGAGTTAAATCTGAAAGGTCAAGTTCTGGAAATCCCCCTGGAAATAAAATGGAACCCTGGAAATTGTAGGAGAAGGTCTCCTACCTCAGAAACATGTCGTGGTCTGTGGTGGCAGGTCAGTGTTCTGAGGAAAGCACATCTGATAGAAAAGGTTATCATCTCTTCCTTTCACTTTCTTTCTCTATCTCAACCTGAGCTACATTCAGAAGACCTTTCTGGAAAAGATTACTGCTGCTGAGCAAGGGCAGCTCATCTGGCCTTTTTTGTTAAATTTCCTAATTCCATAAAGATGAAAATAATTATGACTCAAATCACTTGGGACTAAGAGCTAAGCAGGAGGAAAAAAAAAGAGCATAGCTTAGTAGATGCTCAATTCAAATGGAAAATCATGAATTATAATTGGGAACTGCGTAAGAGCATTTTTCTTGATGCTCAAAGCCAGACACCAATAATGGCAAAACTCACCTTTCTACAAACTGAGGACAAAAAACCCCAACGTGTTTCAAAGCAAAACTGAATGCAGATATTTAGGCAACTGAAAAAAGTAACATTACAACAAATAGGGGGAAAGGTATAAATAGCAGGAAATATAAACCTATAGGTAGGGTCTCAAGGAAACTAGCAGTAGAAACTAAAGCATATGAAGTCAAGGGTTGGCAGATTTGATAAGATGGGAGAAAATTGTGAAGCATATAATGGAGGAAGAGAAGCTTAAACTTGATCTAAAGATTTAGAACAGTTACCATAAAAATGCTGAAGATACAGAATAACCCAAGTATTTTGTTTCCATATTCTGAACCAATTAGGCATGGCCATACAGGAGCATGACGAAAATAAATAACCTTTCCAGCATAAACAAGGAAAAAGTCAGTGAGAAAGCTTCCCTACAGGAGGTCTAAAACCATTGCCTGTGAACCTCACCAAGCCATATATGTTAAATATACTATGAAAATATGTTATACTGGGGAAATTCAAGACAACTAGGAAAAAGCTAAAATTGTCCTAATGTTAGTTTTCAGAGGGATACAGAGAAGCATTTTTGTTTCATTTCTGCTGACAACTTTTAGACAAATTAAGTTTGGCTTCTCAAGTATTGACATACTATACAACCAGAGCACCACATGAGATTTTTATTAGTATAGTGGAATGCTTCAAAACTCAACATTAAATATGTTAGTTGCAGGCTGGTTGCCTTCTTGAAACTGTAATTAAAAAAAGGAACCATCAAGCCTCATTAACACTCCAATTGCACTCCATTATGACATCCTTTGACATCAGGTATAAAAATGCTGACACACCAATAGCCAGGCTGAGCACCCAGCACTACCCACACTGTGACATTTGCATAGAGTCCTTAGCTGAGAAGTGGAATGTCCTAAAAGCCCAGTCAGGTTTGCTCTTGTTTTTCACATTGAAAATATAATCTGCTGCCAGGAGAGTAGATAATTTTTCATGAAACAACTATGTATTTTATTATTAGTATGATTTCCTAAAAGCTCTTTTTTATATTTCAATTTAGTCAAGAAAGTAAAAGAAATCTCTGTCAAAAAGCAGGATGAACCTGCAACCAGAGACCAGAATTAACTTTAATGGTATGCTGTGTAGTACCATAATGCAATAAAGGTTACAAAGGAAGCCCAGGTGTCATAAAGCAGTTCCACTGACTTGGGCAGAATATTACACCTGCTGATTTTTCTATTTTCTCCATGCTTAGACCACATCTATATTTATGAGTGGGGAAAATGATGAAATATTTAAACAGTAAGCAGCTTGAAGACCTTCTATTTGTTTGCTAAAATTTAACACATGCTGCAGTAAAAGACTAAAGTCCTAGAAGGAAGCTGCAGGGCTTTCAGGGGGACAAGGAGCTGTCTGGGTACATGCCCTCGAGCCACAACAGCTCACCCTGAGCATTTGGGAGCACTGCACCAAGGGCCACTGCCACCAAGCCTCAGGGATCTTAAGGGCTCTGGATACGTTTTAGAGAAGGACAAAAATAGGATGTAATGTTCTTTTTTGTCTTTAGGAATGGATCAGAGCTGGAATAAAGAAGGAAGTTATCAAAGCAACATTCTTGACTTATTTTTAATGGGATGTGAAGATGAACAGTAGCATTTCCTTTTGGAAGACTGGTTCTTAACTTACTGTGAACAGGAATGGTTCGCACTTTTTCTTTTGGGGCTACAAGATGCATTTGCTTTAGATTTCATATGAACAATTGCCTTAAATTTTTTAAGACCTATTTTAGGAGAAAAAACCCCGAGAAGTCAGATCTTCTAACTGAACTCTTGCTTCAGGGGAAATCAAAGGAGAATATATTTGTGGCAAGAGCAAAGTATATAAAACAGAAATGGAGAACGTTGCTCCAATCTTCTGTGGCCTCAATCACTGTCTAACTGTGGGTTCATGGACCATATGAGTGAACCTGTCCTTCAAAATGTGAATGTCTCAGGGATCTGAAAACTGAAATACTCTTAACCCTTCAGAAGTTGCTACTTGTTTCCCACCAAATCTCCCAGGCTGTAAACTGGGAGTAATAATTAGTTTCAAATATAACCAACCAATTAATCTGGACATGACATTAGTCAAAATTAAATTAATTAACTATAAGTTACCTAAGTGTTTCGGGGGGGGGGGGGAGATTCAGGAGGGAAACTGCTCTCATTCAACAGAAAATGCACACAAAGCCTTCGAGGCTATATTCCCAAATTGCTCCTGTAATCCATCATTGCAAGAGATTTCTTTGACTGGGGAGATACTTATTTATACTGAAAGGTGCAAACATGCATATAAACACTGGAAACTTCAAGGAGTGATTTACAAAGTCGTGCAGAAATAAAAACTTCCATAAAAGAGATGATAAGACTGAATTTAAAAGCTTACTCTGGACCTCTGTCTATGAAGTGACCCCAAGAAGATATCTGGACCTTCCTCTGCAAATAAATTTGGGCTCAATGTACTATTAATAAAGTCATAAAGATCATGTTAGGATGCTGGCAAAGTGAGACAAATATCTTAGTTTGATGAAGGTGAACAAGGTAGACTTTATCCTTATCCACTGCTGTAAGATAAGGGTAGTTTCCTCACTAGTTTAATAAAAAGGTGAATTATTTAAAGGAAATAGCACATATCCAAGCAAAGGGAGACCAAATCCATCAGAAAATATTAGAAGAATAAGCCACCTAATAGAGAATATATAGGAAGGAAAACCAAATCAAAAACTTAATTTCTTTATTTATTCGTTTTGGCTTTTCTATCTTGAATTTTCATTTACACTTTTAAAGACATAAATACAGGGATGAGATAATGAATGGAAGAAGAAATTAGACTAAAATAGAACCTTGTGTTATGAATATGAATATTAATATCAAGAAATAGAGGCATGACAGGTTAGAAGTGGAAAATTAAACCCAAAAAGACTAAGAAAACACAAATTCTCAATCTTAATTAAAATGCATGTTTTAATTCAGAAAAGTGTGAAAAAAGCCCTTTCTTTCATAAGGAAATCTGATAAAATATGAAGTACAAATTTTCGTTCTGATGGATTGTTAGAGGAGGTGGAAACAACTGCTTAGGACAGAACAGAGCAGGGACATTTGCAAGAAGAGAGATCACTTTTTCTGTTTCAAATGGCCACATGCTCAGTAGTTGCATCTGGGGACCCCAGGGAGCCCTGGTGATTTTCAGCTTCTTTGAAAGGCGTGGTGCCAAATACCCAACAAGAATAAACACATCCAATTGTCAGACACGTGAAGCCTTTCTCTAAAGAACAGGGAATGTTCTTTACCCTGACAATGTCATCTTGCTCAGGTCCCAGCCCACCTAAGTCCTGTGTTCACACCTTGCTTGAGCACTCAGTGGCTTGGTGCAGGAACAAAGTTGAATGTTCCCGTGTAGGCAGTGACAACACTAAGCAGAAGAGGGGGAGTAAAACAATTAAAACATTAACTAGATTGAAAATTAAATGCCATGGATCATTGGGTAGCTCTGTGCTGGCTTATTGGCTGCTGATAGGTTACTCCAATTATTTGCAGTCTCTCCTGCAGCAGCACTGAGGGCCCTGGTGTGCTCTGGGTGGTGTGTACACGCCTGCTCTCAATGACTCAGACTAAAAGGACAACACATGGGAAGTGACACAGAGCCATAGAGAGGTTAATGGACTTAACCAAGGTTACAAGACGAGATAATAGGAGGGATGAGAATAAAATAAAGCAAGCAAAGACTACAAGGCATACCTCCTCTCCCGATGTCATGCTCAAAGTAACTCCTTCATTTAGATAAATGAGCTTCACAGCAGGGAGCTCTCCCAGCCTTAATACAGTGCGTCTCAAAGTCACCTGATGACTTTCTGGTGGTGTTTGTGAAAAGGTGTGTCTGCTGAAAAAGGTCACAAGATGAAACTTTGATTGCACCCTCTGCCAAACTTTTGTGTAGTCAGGGACAAGGTGCATAAAGTTTTTGTAGGCATGGCAGCCTGTCCTGCCTCTCAAAGTGCTTATGATGACACGTGTTAATGTGACAGCAACAAGACCAAGGAAAAGTATTCAGACCCAAAGTGCTCTTTGATTCTGGGAATTGTCTATGTAAAAGCAGATCTCAATAACAGATGATTGAAATTCAGAATTTAAAGTGCTGGCCCCATTTTGGATTTTTCCGTTTCTTCTGTCTGAAGTCCTAACCATAGTAATAACTGATTTACAACAACTGATTCTGTTACAATGGTTACACACTTTCATAAACACACTTTCATAATGCTACCATAATTACATTAGAAAAATTTATGAAAATATAACATTGCTTGTCCAAGTGAAGCTTTGGTTTTTTCACCTCTGCTGATGAAGAGCAGCTCATGTTCTACGAAGAGGCCAATCCATTGGTTGCATCCCATTCTTATTTTTCCCCCCTGGCTATTAAAAAGCCTTGCTGGTATAGATTTTGAGAAACTGAATATATTATTACTTTAAAAAATAATTTTTAGAATAACCTTCAACAGATGAACCAATAAGTTGCATTAAATATTATATTGCCAAAATTGACCATTACATGTATTAAAGCTGAAAAGTCTATTCTTAATATATATGTGAGTGTGAAAAATGACATCAGAGCAAAGACCAAATTGTGCCTTTTGTTTCTATGTCCATAGTTACTAAAAAAGAATTCCCTGAGACAGAACATGTCCCCCTTTGGGAGACAAGGAGTTGCTTTTTTTTACTATTTTTGCCAAGGTAAGCTTATATATTTCTATACTTTTCACTTCTAGAAGGAATTTTGTGAGTTGTATAATGTTGAACTATGTATTATTTTGCCAAACCACTGGCAGGACTTTGTTTTTAAAAAGAGGCAAATACTTCATATCAAATAAAACATTCCTGAGATGGTACTTTTACTAGCTGGTACTCAAAGATGGTTCACATAAAAGCAGGGAAAAATCAGGCCAGTGAAGGAAAACTTAAGAAAATCACTGCCCTTTTCAATAAGAAAATGTTTTCTTTTGCTTTCCATGACCTTTGGGGACGGCTCTGTTTCTCATTTCACATCGTAGAAGAAGTCTCTAGGAAGGAAACAGAGAATCTGGCATTGTTTTTTTCTTTTACATTGAAGCCAGGGAGGACATCTCTTCAAATGACTTTATCTTCCCTAATATACTGTTTTGAAAAAGCACATCCCTTGCAGCCTAAGTCAAACAAAAAGTGAAAACATTTTTTCCCCATTTGTTTTCTAAGTGCTTCCTTCGTGAAGAAATCGAGTATTTCTTTCTGTAGCTTAAAGCACCCTATAAATTGCTGAAAGGGAAACACATGCTGGTTCATTCCATTTTGGAGCATATGACAGTCATCTGAACTAATGTGAGCACAAACTGACCACTCATCTTGTGAGAGCAAATACTTTGTGGTAAAACACTGCCATGAAATGAGTTTTGTTTACTTCCCAGTGGGCATCTGCTATTCCAGCAGGCCCAGATAAGGTGTTTTACCTGTGTACCATGCTATGCATGCAAGCAGAAGATGCTGTGTGTCTTTCCACATAAATCACTTGCCTGCTGCTCTTACTGCTGTATTTCTAAGTGTTTGCACCCGTTTCTTAGATTTTTAGCTTTTAGCTGACAACTTTGCTTTCGATTTTTAACTTCTCTTAGAGCAGCAAAGTTACCAGCCTGAAGAACCCACGTGTTTCTCATGTTGCTAATCCTCCTTAGGTTTTCCTGGCTTTCTGTGGGTACTTCGCTCAGCCCTTGTTGGGGTTCTGCACTTTCTAATTCCTTAACTGAGTTCTGATTTGTGCACAGAAAAGGAAAATAGAGAAATAAACAGAGATTCATTGGATTGTACTAGATAAGTATTCATTAGATGTTACTGGGTATGGCTGCCTTGTACATTCAAGAATCCTGATTCCCTACCACAACAAAGCAAAGTTAACTGAGGTAACAAAAGTGAGATTTAGCACAGCTCAGCATTTCCTGCTCGTGTTCACTTCAGCTGAAATTATGGTAAGGTAACATCTCCAAAAATGTTCACTTGCTTTTTTTTCAAGCTGACCATCCCAAATGACTCTTGTGTGATCTCAATGTTGTAAACTTTTGGCCTGCCAGAATAATTTCCTGAAGCTTAGAAGAAAAACACTGCACTGTATTTCCCAGTAATATTATTCTGACCAGTAAAAGAAATAGCTTCCTGTGTTATGTATCTACCTATCATGATAGCAGAGATCTGGGAAGTCAAAGTAGTTACAGTCTATTTTGTATTTGGTCTAAAATGTGATGAGTCAAAAAAGAGTAGTTCCCTAAGAATTACAATGAATAAAGAGAATTTTAAATGCTTCATGTTACAGTTGGGGTAAAATTATTTTATGATAATAAGGGATTACCCTTAAGGGAAAAAATTTGTCATCCATGATGCAAATAGATTAAAGACAATGGAAGATCACATTCTAATTCTAAAAAGTGATAGTAAATGATAATCCACCACGCAAATTGCCATCTGTTTTCTGTCAGAGCAATGAACTGTAACAAATTTCATAGAATTATTAAGGTTGGAAAGGACCTCCAAGATCATCAAGTCCAAACACTGACCAAACACTATTTCAAAACTATACCACAGCACTGGGTACCACGTCCAGCTGTTAATTCAATAACTATTACTTGTGTCTCATTTCCACAGCTGAGAGGCAAAGGTGATTTTTTCCATGTACATTCACAAATACAAGCAGGGGTATACTGCAGTTCTTGACCAACACTCAAATGTTCTACGTCTGTTTAGAAATGAAATTCAGCAGTTTGTCTTCCTTCTGACAAAGAACATCAGAATGACCTATACCTTATGCTCTCATTCCTTTAGTTTTAAATAAATAATTTAGTATAATTGTACTAAAGTATAATTGTGTTAAAGGTGATACACATTATTATGATACCCACCTTCTTTGATTTTCTCCATCTATTCTTCCTTTTGGTTCTGATCCATTAGAGCTTTTCTTTAATTTAGGCTGAGATAGATGAAATCCACAGACAATAGCAGAACCAAGACGATTCTTTTGGAACACCACAACAGCCCCAGTTATCTTGGTTTCAAACACATAAAAATTCCAGAAGATAAAAAGCCCCTCAACTGAAAACAGCAACAGAATTTGTATTGGGGTAAGTTTTCCATATTTACCCTTCAGCACCAGCTGCAACAGCCTCATGGGACAGAGCCGGGAAGAGCTCATTTTTTTTGGTAGACAGTTTAGTGATTTAAATTAATAAAAAAGAAGTAAAACTACACAGCTATAGGAAAACTTCACAGTATCTTATTTCTAAATGCAACTGACCCGGGATTTATTTTCCTATTTTGCACTTCTGTTATTGTATTGACAACAGGTCTCCAGTGAAGGAAGAATAATTTGAGTTTACAGGGATAACTTGATTAAATTAAAATCTATACTAAACTTTGGCTTGTAGAAAAATCTTCATTCAGAGGACACTGAGGAAACTTTTGTTTTCTCTAGAAAGGAAGCTTTAAAACCAATAAATATTCATGCAATATTTGTATTTTAGTAGATTCAAACTGTTCTTATTTTCAACAGTTTAATTATGGAACACTGATACTAATACTAATCTGAATAAAACCTGCCAAATCTCTTAATTATCCCGCCCAGATCCTGCGTAGATATGTGAATGCATGACCCACTGGAATTCACCTAGTTAAATAAACTGCTTTAGTTTTCTTTCCCATTTCCCACTGCCCAAGTGCCCATACAGCAAACACAGCAGCACAGCAGGAACTGATGAAGAACAAACATTTGGCTGTTGATTTTTTTGGGGGGTCATAATTACATTTTCCCTTTAAACACAGTCACTCAAAATCAGCTTACTTCCACAAGAGATGATGTTTTATGGAAGGTTTTACTGTGATTTCCTAATCAGGAACCAGTCAGAATAAATAACCATTCTCCAGGGTTAGTAACTCAAGATGATTCAGAAGTCACGTATTCAAATCAATAGATAAAAGGCACAAAGTTAACATAATCTTTAACAATTAGTATCATACAGAGCATGCTGGTCTGTTAGCCAGAGTTTTGTCAAAGCACCTTTCTTAATCTTACCTAAACTAATTCTAAATTTCTATCACAGTAGGAATCAAGCAAAATGGGAGAATTTTTGATTGTTGTAGAGAAATGTCCAGCACTACATAAATGACCCATTGTAGACAATTTGCTCCATATGATGGATAAAGTGCCCATATAAAATATTAATTTGGACTCAATACTTAAAGGTTTAAAATTGACATTCAAAAGGAAATGAAAGCCAATAGTGTGTGGGTTGAGGATTACGATAGGACTGAGGAAGGAAAAGGCCCTTGGAAATTAAAGTTGTGTGTTTACAGTAGGATAACCCATGATAAAAAGCACGGCCTATTTTAAGAAACAGCAAGAAGGAAAAAGGAAAATGGAATACACTGAATACCTGTCTAAATGGCAGTATTTGAAAAAACAAATCTCTGTATAACAGAGGCTCAGTTCTTGTAACAACTATAATGGTTAAATCTAAGAGTAATGTTAATTGGTGTAACAGAAATCCCAGAAGGAGAAATAAATGTTTTTTCACTGTTTTACGCAGTTTTTAAAATTCAAAAATGAAAACTGTTTTGTTTAAATGAAAAAAAAAATAGCATATATTTTTCCAACTCAGATAAGAAAGGAAAATTTAAAAATAGGACTAATAATTATTAATATCTTTTTTTTGTTGTTAAGTGAGTGATAATTCACTTAGAGGATATAGCTCTCTGAGGATCTCAAACCACTTTATAAATATTAATGAATGGTGACAGCCTTATAAAAAATATTACAAGTAGCAATTTTCTATTCTACAGAAGAAGAAATTATGTCACAATCTTTTTTAAACAAGAAGTGGATAGGAAACCAAAAGAAACTCTTATTCCCTTCTCCCGCATTACAAATAAAGTTCCTCCTTTCATGTTTAATACTGAGTGGTGTTTTGACTCCACAGTAAGTATCCTGTGTCTGTATCATTCTTAAAAATTATTCCAAAGGAAGTGAAGAATTTCAGAGAGATACAATTTTTTTAAAAACTATATCGTATGTCTTGAAGAAAACTGTATTCAGGACTCTTTGCTGGAGATGCTGTTGTACTACATTTCATGGTCATTGCTTTAAGGAGGAGAAGATGGAGAAAATGGAAGGTGGCCTTGGCTACTCAAAGGTTCAGCAAACTTTAATATGTTCCTGTAACCCATATTTTATTTGAAGACATAGGCATAGA
Source organism: Empidonax traillii (assembly GCF_003031625.1). Lineage (NCBI taxonomy): Eukaryota > Metazoa > Chordata > Aves > Passeriformes > Tyrannidae > Empidonax > Empidonax traillii. Next base: position 506,145 of record NW_020955551.1, read on the forward strand.
AAATAATGGAATCACCTTGTTTACGAGTCACCTTCATGCAAATTTATATTTCATTTTTACTGCATTCTCACATGCTAGTTACATCACACTTCTTTCAGAAATTATGCCTCTCGGATGTAATTTTGGGGCAGTATATGCTTTTGACAAAGAAATGCAGCTTAGATTGAGCTATTCACAAACCATGATTGTCTGAGCATCTGGGGTTTTATTTTAGGAGTTTGGGAGGGAGTAGTACTAATCTATAGAGGAAAAAATAGGTATCCATGATCTTAATATGCTTTAAAGAAGTGAATAATACCTTTTTGATTTTTAGCACAATTTCTGTGATCTTCTCTAGCTAAATATATCTAACCATGAAAGTCCATTTTTCCTTTAAACCTTTCATAACACGTGCGGTAATTTTAGACAGTAAGTGCACTAAAACTTTCTGATCAGAAAGATGAAGAACTGTACAAAATCCTGAAAAAGCCCAGTCTGCTATGAGAAAATTTTTGTACTTCTTTCAGATAAAGCAGAGAGATTGGTCTCTCAAAATAATGAAAACTGGAGGTAGGAACATGCATCAGGCCAGGAGATTGGTATGAATGTGCATCAGATGGTCTTACAGGTCAAGAAAGTGTGGCTTATGATCAGCTCACTTAGTTTGACTGGTCTGGACATGAAAGATCTGAATTTTTTGGAAGATGGGGAGAGAATGTTTAAGCAGCTGGAGTGTGAAGCTTTTGGACCAGCTTACTCTTGGGATGCCAAAGTTCCAAGTTAGGTGCCTGCAACTACTTATAAACGCCCATCTTTTCAAGGCCAGAAAGGACCATAAAAAAAAGGTTGCAATTTCTTTTGTAATACTTCAAACCAGAGAATTAAACACTGCTGTTATTATTACTGTGACTTTCAAAGAAACAACAGTGGAGTAAGGTAACAAAATTCCATTTAATTGCAACAGAAAACAGAAGCCAAATCCATTCACTCAGTAGTTATCTAAGGATTGCCTGGTCTCTATAAAAGCCCAGAGAAATACCCCAAAGAACCAGGCCAGGAAGCCCCAGTGAGTGGAGTGGGCTGGAGCACCTCATGCTCCCAGGAAAATTTTTCAGGTCTCCAGCAGACACCAACAAACACAAACCTGCACAAAGCAGGCTGTGAGGGAGCTGGAATGAGAGGGTTGCCATGGTTGCTGAGGATTCAGCCAGGGAGGACCAGCAGTGTGGAGGGGTCTGAGGAAGAGCTGAGATGCTGCTGCAGGGAAGAGCTGGGCAGAGGAGCTGGGCTGGCACAGTTTCAGCAGCTCTGCCTCCGGGCAGTAGCCTCTGGAATGAACTGTCCAGACAAGAGCATCCAGATTTCCTCTCAGAAAAATGTATTTCCTCACTCAGAACGCAAGTCTGGGGGTAAAATCAAAGGCACATAAAGGAGGAGATATATTTCTTAAGAGTTTAGATGTGCACTAAGGCTACTGAACACAACAGCTTTCCCAAACCCAACACTCTTCTTTCTAGCTCAGTTTTTCTTCTTGAGGAAAGATTCTGCTGTACGAAAAGGGGAACCCTTCTCACCAAGGTCATGACTCAGGCAGACTTGCCTCTTTTTGAACTCTCAGTAATGCCAAGGAGTCCAAGTTCTGTCCTCACATATGTTGCCAGACTTTGTCAGGTAACTCCAGTGACCAACACTCACAATATCATCATACAAACTGCCAGAAAACTTTGTTCTTGTCAGCTCAGCCATCAGCAGGTGGTAACTCGCTGTCATGTACAATTATATTTCAGTGGTAATAACATTTCAGTCAAGGAATGCTGGAACCCCCTTAAGAGTATGGTTCAAGAGAGAAGATAAGTGGCAAGACAGAGTCAAAAACCCAAAAACAAGTTTGGATTCTGATTAGGGCACGTGCAGAACCCATATTTCCAACGATAATCAGTTGTCAGTACACCAGCAAATTGCCCAAACTGTTATAAATGACATACATGAGGAAATAAATTCCTACTTTTTTCTTAATTTTAACCAAGGACTTATAAAAAAATCCTTTCTATCATTCTTCATATGCTGTTATTAAACATATTGCTAGAAACTAACATCAAAGAGGAACAAATGAGAAAGGGGAGTGGAAAAAAATGAAGCAAATTCATAATTTTCCCTTAAGAAAAAATCCCCACAACCAACAACACCAACACCACAGAAAAACAAACAAAAAAACCACAATAAACAAACAAACAAATAAAATAACAAATCCCAAAGAAAAAAGTTGCCATTTGGTATATTCTGTGCCATCATGAAAGCTAAGAAGAGTAATTTACTCAAGTATTTTTATGAGTCAGAAGAAAATTTATCCTTTTAGCCTGCATAGCTGAGCACCGTCATGGGACGTAAGAAAAGCCAGAGGCAAACTCAAAACAAAATAAACACAAACCCAAAACCAATACTGCTCCCCCCTCAAAATCCTCACAGCCTGTAAAAACAACTTACAAACACAAATTATGGGTTTTTGCCTCACAATGAACAGGGTCAGCACAAAATACTTTGTGTAAAACCTGTCCCTAACAGAATTACTGATTTGGTTTATCTTGCCTCCAAAACGTGAATAAAAATAATAGGAGAGGAAGTCAAAAAGTTACCTGTAAAAGAGTTTAGGGCCAAGGATAATGCATTAATATGGGCAATTGTCTACCAGCTTTGCTTTCCTAATATGCTGTTTGACTCATAAAGTAGTACCATGAAGCAGAGAAAGAAAGAACAAAAGAAAAATGTTAATAAGTCTCTGAATTTTAACCTTCTTCCTCACTAGTTCACTAATTCTGGTGCTCCTTCCCATAAAATGTACTATTATATCTGGAGTGTTCCATTGCCTTTGTACTGGTCCCTTTCGGTAACTTCAACACCTCTAATTAGCAGTTATCCTTGATTTATCAAAATTTCCCAGTAGTTAATACACTTTTAAGACAGAAGAAACTACTATTAATATGTAGACAGAAAGGCAAAGAATACTCTCTGTGATCATCTCTGAAGAGAATAATGATTTATATTTACATGATTTACACGTGACTTAACAACAACAGGCAGAAAATAGAAAATAGCTGAGCTGGATATTACCAACTTAAAGAGTAATAGGCAAATATCAAAAAACTCAGATTGTTGGGGCTTTTTTCCCATTGACACTTGTCCATTGGAAATGGCACAAAAATAACTGGTATTTCAGAGGCTGGTCACTAGCTACTGTAGGATAGATGTATTTTTTTCTTTTGTCTAAGTATAATTTCTGCACATTTCAAGTATTCATTTAAAGGCACAAAGCACAACTTGATTTCAGGTAGGAATCCACTTCATCCATTTTTACTAATCCCTAAAAAGCCTTTTCAATTTTATGCATTCCTGGTCCATGTACGCTTCAGAAATAGGACACTATTATAAGAAATCCTTTCCTGGTCAGAATCAGGAGCGTGTGAAAAACTGCTCTGAAGCAGATGGTTATCTGTGAAGGGTAAAAAAAAAAAAAAAGGTCATACCAAACGTTTGGATCCTCTACATATAGATTATTTCACTTAAATTACCTTTATTTATCTTATAGATGAACCTCTAACTCTTTTAAAAGTAGTAAGTTTATAAATTAAAGACAATTCTAAAAGGCATCCCGCTCTGACTGACTGGAAGACTAAAAATATTTTTCTTAAATAGTCCCCATTCCCTGAAAATTATGTTTTATCTTCTCATGGGCTGAGGGATTTGCAAAAGCAGCCTGTGAGATATCTGGACCAGTGGAATGCTGATCAGCCTGGCAGATGGCTCTTTTGGGCCAGTGTTTTTAGATGGTTTGATCATTAGTTGGGATTGACTCTCTGGAACAAGTCCAGAGGGGAGCCACTGAGCTGATCACAGGGCTGGAACACCCCACCTATGGAGACTATGCTGGGGTTATTAAGGAGAGAAAAAGGCTCCAGGGAGACCTTAGAGGCCCTTCCAGTGTGAAAAGGGGCTCCAAGAGAGCTGGAATGGACTTTTCACAAGGGCATAGAGTGACAGAAAAAAAGGGGAAAGGCCTTAAGCTGGAGGAGAGGAGGTTTAGTTTAGATACGGTGAATAAATTCATTACTATAAGGGTGGTGAGGAACAGGTTGCCCCAAGAAGCTGTGGCTGCCCCATCCCTGGAGTTGTTCAAGACCAGGTTGGATGGAGTCCTGAGTAACCTGGTCTAGTGGAAGGTGTCCCTTCCCACTGCACAGAGGTTGGAACTAGATGATATCTAAGGTCCCTTCCAATCCAAAAACATTCTGTGATTCTATGATTGCCATTTTTGCCTCTTATGGACTCAGGCCTGCACATTTGGAAAGTCTCTTTTGTATCTCACCTGGGATGGAAGTGTCTAATAGGTTATATGACGAAATAATGAAGATTATATGTGTTTCATAAAGCGATGTAATGCCTCAAGTGCCGAGTGTTGCTGCATAATAGCTGTGATATATAACATATAAAGTCCTGTATACAAATACAGACACATCTGTGGTCAGCACAGAGGAGTCACACAATCTTTCTTACAAGACTGTTTCTATGACTGATCTGATTAAGGATAACATTGCACATATAGTGATTATTCTGCAGAAAGTAATTAGAGTATTTAGAGAACTTTCTGTCTTAGCTCTTGGAAAAGTTTCTGATTTCTTCTTTTACATACCACCTAAACACAACACACACACAGAAAAAAAAAAAAAAGATTATAAAATCAGCCCTAATTTTTCCCATGATAGAAACAATACAGACTGGCATTCCTTGAAAAAGTCTCCACCTACACAGGTTTCATGGAAGATGTTTTCCAAAACCAGTGCAGTCTGTTGCTATGCACAGTATTTAGCTGACTGTATTTAGCATCAGGCCCTGGTGACACTGCTGTTTAGAAGATTATGACATTTAGGCTCAATTTTCTTGATTAGTAAAGCCACTTTTTTTATATATTTCCTTATGTTTCCTTGTTGTTTGATAAATGTTGATACTCTCAGACTCTCAGGCCCTGATGTGGCAAACATATCCACACGACTGCAATTAACTGAGGTGAAACAAACTGGACCACTTACTGAGAAAAACATTCATGTACTTACAAACTTGATGAGTACTTCAGCTAAAGAAAATTGCATCAATTTTAGGCAACAGCATTACTTCAGTAACATCTTTGATGCCCAAAATCGACTTGAGGACACACTTGGTAACACATCTCATGGTTTCCTACAGTTTCTGTGACTGTTTGTCAGAGGTCTGGAACCTGGGTGCTGTATTTTAGTTTCATAGTCTTGTACATAAATTATCATCCATAAATGAAAGTTACATAAAGCTGATCAGTTTGTGAATGGATATGAACAAGCATGTTTTTCTCTTTGGAAACATTATTTTCCCATGTGACCTGGCTTCTCTGAAAATATACCAACAAAAAAAAGAAATAAGACAAAAAGAAAGATTAGATTAAAATGGAAACAAAATATAGCTCAATTTTTATAGAGGTTTAAAAGATTATTTTATAAGAAAATAGTTTTATTGTTACTATTTCCTACATAGAACATCAGCTGTTATCAAGGGAAATTATCAAGGGAATCATGATGATATCTATGAGAGTTTAATTTTCTAGGTAAATGCAGAAGGTCTGTTTCTGTGATGCATCACTAAAATCAAGCAAAAAAAAAATTTAAAAAAAAATTACAAAATGTCAGAATATTCCCAGAGGCCTGAAATATGAGAATTGCAAAATCAACAAACTTTTGTGTAAGATAAATCAAGTAAATTAATGTGGGACATCTGTAGCTGCAGACGCTATATTGGGAATGGCATGAAGCCTATCTGATTGCAGCTACTCTCAAGATGTGCTTGTGCTGTAGACAGGGAGTAAATCAGTAATATATTGGGTCACATTTTAAATTAAATGCCCCAAATGTTCTCAAAAAATTCAGTTCCATCTTTAGCAGAAAGCAAATCAGTGTCCTGCCCTGTGGCCAGTGTTAGATTTGCATTGTGCTTTTGCCCTGATGAGAAGAACTTGCCCTTCAGGTTTGATTAGAAACTTGAATACCTGTTTTGTTTCAAGACCCTCTGCGAAATCTCACTTTATAATGAATAAAATGTCAAAAAATGTCAACTGTAACTTGTCTCCCTCTATAAATGATTTTTTGGAACAAGCTGCGTTTGCACTGCAGTTCAGTAGTTCACAGCTATCTCCAGCAGCACTTTGTAACTCTGCTTTGAGGAGGCTGCAGTCCCATTGGGAACCATTCCTTTTTCTAGTATATTTGACATGTTCTGCTGTTAGTGCTCATTACGGTCATTATGAGTTATTACTGCTCATTATGCTGTTAGGCAGATGACACCTAGATTTACTGAGCTAATGGTAGTGGGGGTGGAAGAACCTTTCTTAGCTACATGAGTGATCAAAAAGGAGAGCTAGAAGTCTTTGAGATGAGAGGAAGAAAAAGAGGTATTGAGAGAAACACCACACTTTCCAAACCAAAACAGTGGCATCAAACCACGAATGCATGGCCCTGTTACATTCATCTCCCTCTGTTTGTCTCTCTACCAAGCTCTCACATATCTCAACTGCCAGAAACAAAAATGGATCTAAGTTAATTAGAAGAATAATTCCAATATTACTGTTCTATTTCCTCTGTTTCATCCCTCATGCAAAGGCACATTTCACTTTGACTACTTACTTTACCGATACAATTTCAGATAGCCTTATGCATTACAATTTAATTATTCTCTAAAACAAAAATAGATAAATTGGCACAGGCCATTTCTGAAAATATTATCAAAACCTGTACAGCAACAGGACTCTCTGGAAAAAAAACTATTCAATTGCATATTTGCTTTTTCCATTACCCATTCTACAAATTTAGAGTCTGAAAAGAAGTGGTAAACAAGGTTCATCCCATAAACACTTACAAAAGAGTGACCAATAGTTAAACTGCTTAAATAAATTATCAACAGTCTTTTTTTTTTTTTTTCCAACCATCATTATTTACTTTTTAAAGACTTTGATGAGTTATTCAGGGGAGGTGGGACAGCTGTGATATTTGATTTATTTTCCCTGGAAATTAGGCTTTATTTCTCTTGAGATTAGGCTTTTTTTTCATGTGAAGAACAAGAGATTAAACATAGCCTCCTGAAAAATAAACGTATTGTAATGCCAGATTTTTGGTCTCTCTTCTATTACTGCTCCAAAACGCAAGCATAGAGCATACTCTGGCTTTCCCACCAACACAGGTCCTTTATTAACTTCCCTGTGTGTCACACAATTCAACACAGCACTCAAGCTCCTTGACAAGAAACCCTGGAACAGAGTCTCTGAGGGTGCACAGAGCTGCAATAGCTTTAAGTATTATGCACTCGCTGGAGTGAAGTGCCTTGTGTAAGCTGGAGGATCGAGGGAGAGGAAATGCCATCGCTACCCGCTATTTGGGGTAGGACAAGAGAGAGGCAAGTAATAATCATCCCCCTCCTGGGTTCCACTGAGCTGTGCACAGCCAGGCAGCCAGGCCAGCGTTCACTGGCTGAGAGACAAAACAAACGCCATCGAGATGAAAGTGCGGAATGAGAGATGTGTTATCTCAATCTCCCCGCTGCATCCCCAAACCCAAATATTTGGACTGTACACACCAACAGCATTGAAAGTCTCAGTCGTGAGCACCATCAGTGTCTCTGTAGATGAATCAAAGAGAAAGTCATTAATGAATTAGTCAAGTATAATTAACAAACAGACAAATAACGTGTATTGTGTAATCCAGGGTGGATTTAACAATCTGTGTACTTCCAGTATTCTCCTCTGTTGAAGCACAATTGTAAAGGCACTAAAGATCTTTTTTTCAGATAAATCAAGCCATAAAGTCATATCACAGCACTGTGATACAATGGGCCAGCTCACACTTATGGCACGTCAGTTCTCTCCTGTTAGCCAAATTTTCAATGGTGGAAATCTCAGGAGAGGAAAAAAAAAAAAAGATTATGGAATAAATAGGCATATCCTTCAACCTCTAACAGATTGAAATTGAGTTGTTCTGTCAGGAATAACAGTTTGTATCTACTTTAGGTTGATATCATTGTGACAGGAGCAATGTAACACTTAAATTAATATAAAGAAATATATGTTCTGACTTATTTCCTAATCACTGATGAAGGAATTCTCTGAATAGCTTTTTGTTCATGACTAACCACTGCCTGATGGCTAATCCTGCACCAATAAAGTGCTCTCCTTATGATCAAGAATTATATTGCCAGATGTCATTAATGCAGTGGACAATTACATCACATTATAAATACAGGGTTTGATCCAACATAATTAAAATTAATGAGTTTTTTATTGCCTGAGATTTGCTAGAATCAAGGACGTAATTAAAAGATACGGTCACACTTTTAAGCACAATCTATGCATTTGTGAGATTCCTATTCATAATAGGTGATAATCTTGGGACTACCTTGTACATAAAAAGGTCATTATGGGTATGCTTTTTGTTGAAATAAAAGTAGTTTTCAATGGTTGGATTTTGTTTGTTTAAAAACAGCCAATTTTGTATTGTGATCCAGTAAAATGACACAAAGGTTTTATTAAGATAATCAAGAAAAATGTGTATCTTTAAAATTACTAATATTTATTTTACAATTGAAACATAAAACAAATATGGTCAAGTGGAAATAACATTTTTTCCTGCACTGAAATTCCAAGTGAAAAAAAAAATATTTATTTTTCCAGTTTTCCTAGGAGCAAATCTTCCCAAATTTATTTGCTGTATTTTCCAAGATTCATATTCTATAAAAATCTATCATGTGTTAATTTTATGTGAGCAATCTAACTTCAATCAGTAGAACTACTCATACTTATAGTCAATCAGGAGCAACAGAAATCATAAGTGTTATAAAACCCCAAAAACTACTTTAGCAACAAAGACCAGCCATGCCAAAAGAAAGGAAACATCAAACTCATCAGGTTTTTTTAAGCAAATGGATTTTCTACTATATTCTTTCTGCTCTCATGCTCCTGAGATAGCCTTCCTTCTCCCTCAAACTGCCCTCTTCTTCAGACTGATGTGAAACTACGGAGAAACGTACAAATCAAGGAATCATTAAGGTTGGAAAACACTTCCAAGATCATCAGGATCCAACCATTCCCCCAGCACCGCCTTCTTCACCACTCAACCATATTCCCAAGTGAGAAATCTTAATGTCTTTTTGAACACTTCCAGGGACAGTGGTGGCACAGCTTCCGACCTGAGAGCACAGTTAATTTATATTATGAGTATTTTCAAGATCTTTAACATTGTTCAGTACCTGGTATAAATTCATTTCTACAGTGCTATTTGTTAAACATCATAGAACTTCAAAGAAGAACTTCAATTAAAATATGTTTAATGTTGCTTTAATTGCTTGAACACCTTCATTCTCCCTTTTCTTCCTTTAGTGCCACAGAATGTTTGCTGTCATGGCATAGAATAAGGAACTGTGAACTCTATTGTGCAGTGAACAAGTGATTGTTTGTCCTACTGAGTGTTAGTTCTGACCCAGGTAGCAGTGTTTTATAGTCTGAAGATCAAAGTGCAGCTTACCCATCAAAATCACATTCCAGCTTTGTTTATTACTCTCTTAACCTTTCATCTGTGCTTTGCACAGCACTGAAAAATACATATATAAAAAATGTTCAGAAAGCCCTGTTTTGGTGAATCATCTTTACTTCTTGACTTATCATAGTATAACAAGCTCTCTGCTTTTCTTCAAAAGGCTTCCATCATTAAAACTACTATGATGTTCCTTCTCAAAAATGAGTGCCCTAATATACAAAACACATTTTCAGCTTTCAGCAAAAAAAGTACTTCAACTCGTTTGGTTCACCTTAGAGATACTGATATTAATGAGTTGGTAATACTGAAAACATTTAATAACAAGGCTTATTACTAGCATTGGGTTATCATTTTTCGGCACGTTTTTTAAACTAACATTTTTTTTAGGAGGATTTTTTTAAGGACATGCAGTAAATATTATCAGATGTATGTAAACACTCTCAAGGGAAAACAAAACAAACACATTTATCGGTTGTGTTCTTACAGAGAAATCCCCAAAGATGCCTTTAAAACAGACTTCTATATTCTGCAAGTTGTTAAGCACAGGACATTTAACCTGCTTTTTGAAACTGCTTCATTCCAAAACATTTCACTACTTGGATTTCCTGAGAAGCTGCTTTTAAAAGTACTTTCAATCTGCTTTATTCGTGTCAATTGCAGAGACCTATTAGCTGTAATTGGCAATTTATTTTTTTTTTCCTTTTTGCTGCTTTTAGTATATGATCAGCTTCAAAAAAATAAGGTTTTAGAATTTCACGAATGTACCCTAAGTCATGTATTCACCTGTAGATTGGTCAGTTTTTAGTTAAGAAATTGGTCTTCATCAACATATGATTTTTCAAACATGTATCAAAAGGTGTGGGAAAAAAAAAAACGTGCTCAGGAATTGCCAAACTGCGGGGAAGAGGAACAGTGAGATGAGTGGCAGCACAGAGGAAATACCCTGGCATGACAAAAACAAAAGAAAGAAAAAAAGGAGGATGCCAGATAGCTCAGTGACTGGAGGCTGAGCCTAAATGATTGGCACCAAACTAAAACCAGCCAACATTTCATGGGTTTAGACCCACTTTACACTGGACCTTTTCCTAAGAGGAAAAACAGGCAAAGAAAGGAGAGAAAAGCTAGTTTTCTATTCCTTATAACTCACAGGCAATCTTTAGGATTCCTTAAAATCAGGAGCTCCTTTCCTGAAAACCCAAATTCCAGCTGAAAAAAACTAAATCATATGACTTCACTTGATGCAAACTGTGACCGTGTGATTCTCACCCACCTCCAACCCCCATTTAATTTCTGGCTAATATGATGATGATAAGTGCAGGGTTTACCAAAAGACCTTGAAAGGCTTAGGTGTGAAAAAGGTTCTGCACCTCTGCTCTGGACATAAGCCACCGTTAAGTTTTCGGGAGACAGATCATTCTCTCTCACTGCCAGACTGTCAAAACAGAGCTGGTTTACTCCAATGGGATGGCACCAGAAGTAATCCTCTCTGTGCCAGTGAGCCACAGTCTGAAACTACAGCACATGCAAGTAGATAATTTATCTACTCATATTAAAAAAAAAAAAAAAAAAAAGATAGCAGTGTGGTTATTGCTTTGCATATTTTTTGACTAAGACAACTATAATGGTCTAATTCACTTTCACGAGAGCCCAGACTATGCAGAGACAAGGTTTACAAAGACAATCAGGAGTTAAAAGATCAGGTACATATCCAGAGAATAGTTCATCTGCCAAGTCATAGTACTCCCACTGCTCTAAGATCACAGAATCACAACTTTGAGGCAGGAGGGACCTCTGGAAACTGGTTAGTTCACCACCCCCCCTGCTAAACCAGGGACGACTACAACAGGTTATTCAGGTTTGTGTCCAGGCAGGGTTCAAATATCTCCATGCACTGGAGACTCCCCAGCCTCTCTGGGCAACCTGATCCAGCATCTGACCACCCTCAGAATAAACAAGATTTTTATTTCTGGAATTTCCTCTATTAGTGGTGCCCACTGCCACTTATCCTTTTGCTAGATGCCAATAAGAAGAGTCTGAGCTTGGTTTTTTAAATCTTCCTCATTCTATATAAACTCAAATTGAAGCGACTGAAAGCCAACACCTTCATATGCTTGTTTTAGTCTCCTTTGACTTTTTGCATATTGCTGGCTTGGCAGGGAGAAGTTAAGAACCACGTTCTGAATATGTTTCTGCTGGGTTCTGCAACTTCGCAGAATGACTTTAACAACGAGTAACTATAAGCATACATTGATCGTCACAAGTAATTTTGTTTCTTTCGGTGAGATTGATTATCTTTACCTAAATCATGCAGATCCCCCTGGAGGAAACTACAGAGAATGTGATAGAAAAAGCTTTTAAAGGACTCAAAAGTTTTAGCAGAAAAAGACTGACTAAGCGCTTGTGGAAATGAAAAGCGCAGTCTCATGACAAAAGCTCTCATCTGTGCAGTCAGACAAAGGAACTTATCTATTTCCACCATCCCAATGCCAGCATTCAATCATTGATGGGAAATAAACCTACCTGGGCTCATTTTTCAAAATTATTTTGTTGGAGTGTTGTAAGGGAATCATATAAAAGCAGTGCAGGACCCTCATTCTATGAGTGCAATATCCAAAACTTGTCCAGAGTCATTTTGGAACACTGTGAAGACTTCAACAGTGGGGATCCACAGAGGTGCTTGCAAGAATGGGAATAACAGAGAAAAATAAATACATAGACCCAGTTTTCTTTAGTGTTCTAGCCAGCAGAAACAGAACCTACACCTCTTTCAGAGACAATGATGCAAAATGTTGTTCCTGTTTCTTCGGCACAAAACACGGTATTTCCTATTTGTGGTTGGTCCTAGTAAAAACAGGTCAGGTTCTGGCAAAGTTGACTGGCTTCCTAGTGACAGCTGCCTGCAACCACCTTGCAAGGGGACCTGCTCTATGATAGCCTGGTACTGGATGTGGTTGCAAGACACTGTCTGCAAGAGGAAGGCTTTTTCTCACGTTTTTGAGATTACCCAGATTTCTTCTAACCCTCAGCTGCATCTTCAATGCACTATAGCCAAGCAATGCTATTTTTTTCATATTCAGGTTAAACCTGAACATTTATTCCTCATAATACTTTTTTCAATATTATCAGTTTCACTACGCTTACTTTATATAGTCCTGTTTGTAAATTTGTTTGTACGCAGTACTTTCAAAAGAAACTTTTCAACAAAAACATCGGCTGCCACGGCTGAATTTGAACCAGAGATCAAAACACTACCTATGAAATATTTATAAAAAGAAAACAGCCAGAAAACTATATAGAACTTTCAAAGGATGGAAAAGCAACATTATGTGCTCATGAAGGGGAAAGAAAAGGACATGTGCGCATAGTTTTAAAGCCATTCAAGAATGGAATCTTAAATTTCAAATTGTTATCATCACTTCTATAACTTTTAGCTTAGAAATAACTGCAAAGATGAAATTCAGGCACTGCCACAGATACCAAATTTTGTGTTTGTTGGAAAATGCAGATAATTTATCAACAACATCTAAAAACACATGTTTAGATAGAAGGAACACACATTAGAAAAGATTTTCATTAGTATTAATATTTCCATTTTAAGTTATCTTTAATATAAATTCAAGAACCTAATGAGAATCAAGATCCAAACAGTGAGCATCCAAACAGCTATCAATTACAATAGCAGGAGCAACTCAACAGTGAAATGGTTTTTAAATTTGAACACACAGGATGTGCAAACCCATGAAGTGCTAGGAGAGAAAATTTTAAATCATAGAATCACAGAATGGTTTAGGTTGGAAGGGACCAGGATCACAGAATGATTTAGGTGGGAAGGGACCTTAAAGATTATTTAGTTTCATCCCCCTGCCATGTGGATGAAACTAAAAAGGGACACCTTCCTCTTATACCACGTTACTCTAAGCCCTGTCTGACCCAGCCTTGAACAATTCCAGGGATGGGGCATCCACAGCTTCTCTGGGTAATCTGTGCTAGTGCCTCACCAATCTCAGAGTAAAGAATTTTTTCCTAATATCCAAACTAAAACTACCGCTTTTCAGTTTAAAGCCACTCTCCCCTGTTCTGTCACTCCTGGCTCTTGTAAAAGTCCCTCTCCATAGTTCTTGTTGTCTCCCTGCAGGTACTGGAAGAACACAATCAGGTCATTCTGAAGCCCTGTCTTTTCCAAACTGGACAAACCCAGTTCCACCAGAGGGAAGCAATCAGAAAAAAATTGGAAAAAAGAAACTTAATACTCCTTTTAGTGTGAACATTTCCCTTGCAGCCCTTTAGCTTTCGTAGTTAAGGACTATATAAAAGCAAAGGGAAAATATTTAGAGATTTTGTTTTTTTTCAAGAGGCATGTAATAATAAAGTGAGTAATTATAACAGCATTAGGATGCTCCAGGGTGTATTTTACAGGGCCATTAATATGTTTCGTGTGGAGCTGAAAGCACATGGCCTTTGGCCTCACAGATACATGAGGTGTGCACTAAGGGCTCTATAAAACACACCCTGTTGTGTCTCCCTGTTCCAGAAAAGCCTCACAGATGAAATGCAAACCCACCTCCAGTGGAGATGGGGTATCTACCTGGAGCTGAAAGGAAAATTTCATCACAGAAGCAAATCAACTAATGTACAATATATTATACCAACAAGTAGAGATGGAAACCAAATTTTTTTGGAAGAAATTAATTTATCCGTGTGTTTCCCGTCGAAATCAGTGAGATGATACAAATAAGTGCTTGCCAAACTCATGGGATATTAGAACCTAAGTAAGGAAAACAGCTTAGGGACAGGTTTGCCTTATCTTTTGAAATTATTTGAAATTACATGGCATTATGCCTCTTCTCTCTTTATATTTTGTACTTCTGTATGGAACACTTCATTCTCCAATACTGAAATAAAGAGTAAAGATTTTTTTCAGCAAATCTATAGGAATTTAAGATCCCTCAACCAAAACCCTGGTGAAAGGTGTTGAGAAAATAAACAAATAAAAATGAATATTGGAGATTTAATAAAAAACAAACATTGAAGACCTGACTAAAAAAAATACAGCAAAAATAATTTTTAAACCCAGTAGAACTCTTGAATGTGCAATGAGTCTCCCAGAGAAAGACTGCTCACCTCATTTTCATTCTAGTTCATTAGAATCTTGAAAAAAAATAGTGAAAAATTACTGCAGAATAATGAAAAACACCAGTAAGATTTATTTGTGTCCTGCTTCTCAAGCAATAAACCCCCTGAAACATGGAGGACATATTTCAAATACTTAATTAAGATACATAAGGGATCTCTCTTTCCTCAAAAATATTTTTAGCTTGCAACATATACAAGACAAGATATATTCAAAATAATTTCACAAATACATTGATATCTATTATTTATATTTGCTTGAAGGCAATTTTCATACTTTGCTTAACAAGGGATGTTAACCAATATACATCATTTCCTCTGGCCTTTCACAGGCCTTCATGTAGCACTTTTTCATGTGATAATGTATTCAAATGCAGTTTTTGCCAAAAAGATATTTATTTGCCAGTACATTGTGGGATGTAAGAAATGAGTATACCAAACAACGTGGTCTGTATATTCTCCATTGGAAGGTAATGCAAATTGCTACATTTTTACTGTAGTATTTTCTATGTTGGCTAAGGCAGGCATTTACACATGGATCACGCATTAAATAGAAAAAAAAAAAAATTTAGGACCCTCTCTTGCCAGTACTGCTGCCAAGAGAGTTTTGTTCCTCTAGATCTATTGTTCACATTACTCTTTTGAACCATTAAAAAGTGCTGTTGCAACCTTAAAATACAGATCTTGTTCAGCTGATTCAAAAATATCATGAGGTACTACATCAAGGAAATATCCAAACAGTATTTGAGCTAGTACCTATAAATGTAAACTAATTTGCACACCAAAAAAACCCCATAAAACTAGCAATTTTATGCATTTGAAATGTGTGAAAAATGAGAGCAACATTTGCAATGGAAATCCCTGTCAAGTTATCTATTGCTTCCAAAGCCCCACAGTATACAGAAGTGCTTAATTTAAGCTTCAGAGAACTATTTTAATATATGTAATTAAATGCAGTGAATTGGGAATTTAGAAGTATGCTATCCACTTGTCCTGCTACTTCTGTCATAAATGTTAAAAGAATCTCCATTCACCTCTTCTTTCTGGGCATGAATTACAGCAGCATAAAACTGAGGAGCGCAGAGTGCCCGACATGCCCGGACTGGGCACAGACCTCAACAAGATGCTGAGCTGCTTGAGTATTTCTTAATGTCTTCCTGCTTTGGTCAGAAAACACAGAGGGTTATGTCTGTGTTGGAATGCTCTGCAGTCAGATACAGATTGCATAAAAATCCTAATTTATCCCCACATCTTGCCTTATAGTCAGACAGATCCTTTCCTGGGAAGTTTGGCTTTTCGGCAAAGGCAGAGGAGCCTAAATTCTGTTTGTTTCTAAGGATGGGGCCAAATCTGGCTTCCTGACAGATGTCCCATCATAAGACAGCCAAAGGCTTAGGATAGCGTGCAGTGCAGAATGCAGGTTATTATTGTATAGCTGAAACATCAGTAACACTGCAGATTAAAGGGTTTGCATGGGGATCGGTGATGTTATAAAAATAATTTGGTGAGATACTGCTTAGAGGAAAGTGAAGGTTAGTTACACAGAGCTAGGCGATAAAAGTTACAAATAACTTCATGTAAGATAATAGGGTCAAAGATTTTGATGATTTTTCTTTTTTTACTGAGGCAGTAAGGTATATATAACTTGTCTTCAGTGAATGCTTTTTCTTTCCTATTTCACAAATATCATCATGCTGAAGTTTATTATGCTGCCGAAGATAAATCTGCTATTTGGAAAAACTGGAATACTTTTATTATATGATTAAATATTGATGAAGGAAATTTGTCTTTAAAAAAAGTAATTTTTCTTGGCAGAAAAGACACAAACTACTCTCATGCCAAAATTATTAGTTTTAAAGTTTGTTATCTGTTCTTTTTCTGTTTACCAAAAAAAGAAGGCTAGTGACAAATGTTAGAATCAACCTGTTATTTAAAATGTACCTGTACCAAGATAGAAAACTATTCAATGGCAAATAAAATGATGTCTTTGTGACCTAAAAAACAGAGGAGCTGGTATGTGTATGCATCTATCCAAGCAGGTGGATAATGTCAATTTGCTGTGCTAGAAAAAGTTCAAATAGAAAAGAAATGGTTCATTTTAAAAGTGCACTATATATTCAAGGTTCCCATTTCATAATATCTTGCCTGCTGTGCACTGCAGTTGACCCTTTAAACATCTCCAGTCAATAACCTATTGTTTACCACAAGTCCATTTTGTCATTTTGATGGTGCAGATTCAAGTGTGGCAATCTTCCTTTCTCTGCTTCACTGCATACCCCACTCCCTTTGGCTGGTACAAGCTCACAAAAAACCAAAAAAAACCCCAAAAAGAACCCCACACTAAAATGTCATTAATTACAGCAGGTTTGAGATTTGAATGCTAATTCTATTAATGGACCTATGAAATCAGGACACTGCAAATCTAGACGAGTTGTGCTCGGGCCTCCTGCAAACTGGGCTGCCCTGAGGTTACCTGATATATTAAATAAGAATTGTCTAATACATTTTTAGAATTCTAAGTATGTGTAAATCAGACCTTGTGAAGTACAGCACCAGGGGGAATAGATAACTGCAGTACTCTATCTTAACTTCTTCCATTTATCTGGAATCAAATTCATTTGGAGGGTTTTATACCATGAAACACTGATGCCCAAGGCTGAGGTGGGATCAGATCAGGCCTTGTGGACACTTTCCCTACTGCGCAATCCCAAAATATTAAAATTTCATTTATAAGCAACTTCATATTCATATATCTAAAGGAGAACTGTTATGAAGCTGCCAGGGGTCCCTAAAAGTATTTATAGATTAACATTCTCTGCATGTTCTTCCAATTCAGAGAACTTGAATGATTTTTGACTGCACATTTTGATGTGTTTTGCTATTAATTTCCCATCTTCACTTTCAATGTAATGTACTTTTAATTAGGCAATAATATATAATCTTCTGCTCATCTATCATTTTTACTCAAACATGTTAGGAAATGGATAATAGAAAAAAGGCTCATCAGAGACCCTTTGGAGGTGCAGCAAAGCTGGAATAAAATGCCATCTCCTGACAGTACCTTTAAGGTTTCATAAAAAGATAATGGATGTGCTTGTCACCAAAGCTAATGATCAAACATTTTCCCAGTTTTACTGGATATTAAATTTTGAACTATAAAAGAAAACCCCACAGTCTAGCCAACGTAGGAAAAAGAATCTTTGTACATTTTTTATCTCCTTTGATATCTAACTAACATAAACCTTCTTATTGCACTGTTACTTTCACTGAATAGTCACTATGCCATGAGTTGCTTACTTCTACTGAAGTGAAAAGGCTTATTTTCAGAAGGAAAGACAATCTCCAGGTTGCAGAATAAGAATATGACAGGTTATATATTCAAAAATACTTAAGTAATGTGGAACACTAATTCATCACAGTATTTTTATGAAGTTGACCAAAGCTTTTAATCTGACATGAAGTAATTTTTGAAAGGGTTATATCTAAATTTTATATAATATTTTGGATCATATTTGAAAGATATCCTCTGTTTAATACTGTCAGTAGTACTACCATGCTATTAAAATAAGGAGGAGAGCAAGCCACAAAAAAACTCCATCCAAACTATGTGATGGAAAAAATACAAACTAATTACCAAAACTAGCATCAATCGGTTTCATAAATTAGATGAACCGTGAAACAAACTAATCTAATTTGAAAGCAACAGGAAAAATTACGCTATTTTATTCCATTTAAAAAGAGAAGAGTATCAAAACCAAATAAGACAACACCTTCCAGCCAATCCAAATAGAATCAGACTCCTGAAACAGGCAGGTACTTCCATGTTGTTCTGAAGTAGTTTTCATTAGAATATATTCTCATCTCTGTGACCTGCCAATGGTCAACTGATAATTCTTCATCCCGTGAAAAGGTTCACCAGGCTACTTTCTGAAATTACTGTGTTAAGGGGAACAAACTCATGTGCATGAACTCACTCATAAAGGAAAGGTTGTGCTTTATTTTTTTTTGCCTGTTGGGAATGTGCAACGTCTTGCTGAGAGCAAGATGGATAACGGCAGAAATGCTGGGCTTGGCACAGACTGCCCAGCACTTGCTGCAGGGCTGTATCCTTACATTTCAACATACCTCTTTAGCCTATAAAAAATTGCTGGTTGCCATGATCCTGCATAGTAGCAACCTGTACTTTCAAACCTAATGTATTTTCCTAATATTTTTAGACACACGGCAACAAAATATTTTAAGGCATAATAAGACTCGTCCTCTGTCACTTTGTTATCAAGAAAGCTCCAGCAGTCACTAAGAAAAGTAGGAAAGGGTTTTTGTGAGAGTACTTTTGCTTTGTTCTCTTTCACTATTCTGTATTTTATTTGACATGAACGTTTCAGCCCAGCCCAGTCAAGTCACACAGCACACTACTGAAAAATTGAGTTTTGAGCTGTAAAACACAACAGATTTCTTCTAAGAACAGCTCTGTGCATGAGTGGCAAGTACCTTTCCAGTACCCTTGTTCCTCATTGCATCACTTGAAACTATGGCCAGCTAGGCTCTGTCACAGGGGGGTGCACTGTACTGAAGAGCCCCAGTGATTTCAGTGCAGTTTTGGGGGAAATAATGTCCTAAATAAGGACATCAGACCTCATAAATTAAAAAAATGAAGAAACAAGTTCCCTGTTTGCATAAAACCAGCTCTCTCCTTTCTCTCCCCTCTTGAAACTAAAAGGGGTAGCAGCCAATGATGACCCAAAGCATTCTCCTTGTCTAAATAAACCTTTCATGAGAAAAAACACAGAAAACAGCACTGGCAGTATTAAATGTGTCTATCATTATCTTTTACATTTTTAATGAAATTTAAATAAAATGTGCCTGCTTTTTACCAGATGGATATATATTGAGTAAACATATGAAGTTTCAGATGAGTTGAACGTCCAAGCTTGTTTTCATGTCTGCCCTTTCCTAAAAAGAAGCCATAAGAATATACCTGTACTTATTCCTGTGCTGTCCTTCAGGGTTGTTAGACTGCTTGTGCAGTATTCCTTGCTAGAGGAGATTGCTTGCACAGGACTTGCACTCAAAGAGAATCTAAAGAAGATATAAATAGTCTCTTTCCAACGGTTTCTTATTCAGTAGTCCCCAATTTTCCAGGACAAAGAGTTGTGGTTTCCATCATCTTTATTTAAGGACAGTTTCTAACAGACTTTCATTCTCAGACTTGTTTCAAAGACAAAATTGGGCCAGGGAGCTCACGAGGGCTTTGTATGGTTTTTGGTATTGTTTTTAAAATGCACTTGCTCCATCCTTCTTTAATTTTTATTATTGTTTTTCTCTTGGAAACTTTTAAACATTTTCTAAAATTTTATTTATAAGCAAATCTTGCATCTTCATAAAAACCAGACCCATTGAGCAGACTAGTCCATTAAAAAAAAAAAAAGGGATCTTTCAACTCAGAATAAAGAGAAAAATAATCTGAGTTGCAGCAAAAGTCTGCTGAGGATATTTAATAGTAGTACTGTAAGGAACCTCATACCACAGGACATCCTCACTCCCATCACTATTGGTCTGGAAGAAAATGTTGCTATTGCAGCCCTAAACACTTACTGAATGATAATGATTTATTATTTTATTTATTTAAGAAAAGTCACAGTGTGAATGTCGGTGAAACAATGGCAGAACACTGAGGACTCAGAGATAGTCTGTACAAAGACATATATCCACAAAGACTGATACAAGAAACCCAGACCAATAAGGGTCACATGAAAGTGAGAAGACAGATGTTGATTTTCCCTACATCTTCTCAAGTGAACAATAATTCCTATATTTTCTCTGCCTGTACAACCAGGCGTTTTACGTGGGGGTGAAGTGAAATCTAAGTATCCCACAAGCAATGGTCAGTGGGATCTCACCTTGAGGGATATGATCAGATAAGGGAAGCTGGAATTTGCCAGTTATGTTTTTGTAAAACCATATCTTATTTAATGTGACTACAAAGGGTAACATTCTGCTGTAACAGCGAGGAATAAGAGTTTCAAAACCCCACATGTAAAAGCTGATACCTACCATGATTATGGAAAGCCCTACTCTGAGGCTCTCCATAGATGAGGAAATAAAGAGAGGTAGGAAAAATGGAAACTGCTCAAATTTTCTTTTTTCATTGCTGCTCTGTTTCTATACTACCTATTTAATGATATGTCATGATTATTTATTTAATACATGACAGGCATTGTACCAACTGCAATATATAAAATGACTTCTACGTAGAGTTAACAGGTGCATTTATTCTACTAAGAAACCCCTGCAAACCTGATACAGGGTTATTTCAGTTAGTTTGAAAGTAATTTCAAATATTCATACCAATCACTGGATTCTGCTGTGAATTTTAGAGGTTTTACTGTAAGAGGTCCCACTTAAAATAAAATTAGCTCTCTGCCCCTTGAGGCTCAATAAAGACCACAAAGTCCAAAGAATCACAAAGGCATGAACACAAATGAAATCCTCCTAAGCTCAGTGAGATGTTAGCCATGAGTTACCTCAGGGATCAGTTCTAATTTGCAGGTGGAAAAACCATTATCATCAGCAGAGGTGTATTAATTTTCGTCTTTCAAGCAACTAGCCCTCCTAAACACTTCAATTACTAATGACTTAGAAAACAGACTAAATGATATACAAAAACTAACAGCGTTTTCTGATAACAGATATTTTCTTTTTTATGCTGGCACATATTATAGATAAATGTTGTTTGAGACATCAAAGAGGAGCACTTGTGTCAAACTGAAATGTTGATTAGAGGTACAGATTACAAATTATTAACTGCTGCACTAATACATGTGCAGAACTCGAAGTCACCATATAAATTGAAAGAAGAAAAGGAAGAAAAACACACAAAATCACAGAATTTCCTTGCTCAAAGTAGTATATCACAAATGAAACCTTCAATACCAAGGAGATAAATCCAGCAAAAAATTGTTAAGATCTTTCAGGAAATTATTCAGTCCCCTGTATAACACAATAGTAGCAGACAGTTTCAAAATCTTAAGTCAAAATCCACTCCCTCCTCCTGAAATTAGGATGTCAAATTTTTAACAAAAATGAATCTTTTGGAAGAAAATTACCCAGATGAGCAAACCAGATCCGATGCATTTGGGGACTGTGCTAATTGAATCCAAAACACCAAGAAACAGAGCAATCATGAACCACAAGGACAAAAGGAAACCAGAGTAGCAGACACTGCTAATACCCATGATTTGAAAATAAAGCTGATTGGTCCTCAGAACCAACTCTCTGCCTGTCAAACCCCTTTCAGATGTTACAGGGAATACCTTCATGCCTATATAAGTATTCTAAAGGTACTGTACTGATCTCTAGAGTATCCCAGAACCCAAGTCCTGTTTGGGGAGTCCTAGCATACAACATTTTGGCAGAATACGCAGGAGAAGAAAACCAACAATCATATTTTCTCAAGAGTTTGTGAATGTGACTACACTGAGCAAATACAAAAGCAATTTTTTTTCCCAGAAATACAAACCAGAGGGATACCACACACATCTACCAACAGCATGAGCATAGTCTATTGAGTGTATTTGAAACAAGCAAAGGTAACTCTTTCATTCTCTAATTCATTCTCTAATTTGGTCAGGAAAAGAAATACTGGAGATATTTGAATGACACTCAAAATCACAATGAAGCTCAAAACAAACAGGTAAAAAGATGTTTTCATAAAATCATTCACCTTTTTGAAGTCTCAAAACTCAGTCTCTTTCATTCCAGTAAAAAATCCTATTGTCTATTATTTAACAGTTGTTTTTTTTTAAAAATAATTTGTCTGTCTATGAAGGAAAGCATCACTTTTATGCATAGTTTAAAAAAAGAAAGAAAGAACTCTTCTGTCTGGACAGCTCAGCAATGGGAATACCTGTTTGATACCACTGCACGACAGCAGGTTCACTTGCAATGTCTTCATATCTCATCCACAGAACACAAATCTTTTATATGACAAATAATATTTTAAAATACTTGTTGTTCTTTTGTCTTTTTTTTTTTTTTCTTTCCAAATACGTTCTCATGTATAATATGAATTGCATTGCAGACAGCAGGGATTAACAGAAAGCTGAAAGCTTCTTACCAAGTACCCCAAGGCGATAGTTGACTGTGATGACTATCACATTCCCATAACTTGCTAGAACACTGCCATCATATAAATTTCCAGTGCCTTCCATGTAGGACCCTCCATGAATATACACCATCACAGGCTTAGGTCCCCCACTGTCCCGAATGTCTGGAAAAAATATTAAGACACATTTTAACTCGAGAAAGTACCAAAGAAGATACATGCAATATTTTAATTTTTTTTTCTTTTTTTAGTGAGGTTATTTTTCTTGAAGTGTTTCTCAAGCAACGTCTTTTGCATAAGGAAGTGGCCAGGTGGGCATAAGTGTTTCTTTGTGGCTTGCTCCTAACTAAAACTCCTATTTTGGAAACACTCTGGCTCAGCAAGGCAGAAAGGCATTGAAAATGGTAACACATTTACTCAAATGCAGTGGGACAACGATCAGAGTCTGTTCCTGCTGAATTGGATGCAAAATGTCTGCTAACATAAGTGTGAGCTCATTTCAGCTGAACACTTCTGAAAGCTCAGTCCCTCCCTTCTGTCCTCTTAGCTAAAGGAAATTCAACACATTAAAATAAACAAGATTTCTGCTCATACATAACTGTTGATTGCTTCTAGCCTGGTAAGATCAGTGATTTGTAAAAGAGGTGTATAAGTAGCTGTCTTTGGATGGGTCTGAAATCTGAGTTCTCAAAAACTACTTTAAAGATGTTTAACATTCAGACCTTGAACGAATAATATTTGTAACATGGGTAACCTGAAGGTTAAGGTTCATAGGTGCTTTTTAATTTCCCAAAGCATGAAAACTACTGTATATTTGAAAAAAAAAAAAAAAAAAAAAAAAAAAAAAAAAAAAAAAAAAAAAAAAAAAAAAAAAAAAAAAAAAAAAAAAAAAAAAAAAAAAAAAAAAAAAAAAAAAAAAAAAAAAAAAGCTGCCTGGAACAGTGCTAATAAATCTGTGGTCAAAATAAGTATAATGTTCTCAAAGGTGACATCAAATGCAGGGAACAATTTTAAATCTTAGAAGCTCTGCCATTCTCTCTGACAACAATATTAGATATTGTCATACTGTTTTGAGTTTAGATTTAGGTATCCCTCCAGCCCCAAACAGTCCTATTTGTAAATTGATGCATCTACTCAGAATAAAATTTTGAATATATGAATACTACTGCTCCTCATGAGGGAAAGTCGTTCCTGAGTATCAATTCAAAACAGTTAGTATGGGCTGATACAGGTTTTTTAAAGTTGGGGTTTTTTTCTGCTGGACAGGAAATAGAACAGCTAATGTGCAAATTTAAACTCTTACATCTGGATTAAATTGCATCTTGATCTCATTTACTGGGTACCTGAGCCTTTTCCACCACACAAATCATAACACGCTATACAGTCCCTCAAAATCAAGAAAGACAATAGCAAGAGAGCGCGGGAAAGTTTCCCAGTGAGGAGCTGTGCTGAATATTCTGACTGTCATTTTTTGCCTCATTACGACAGTATTCAAGTGACTTCCCTGATTGCTGCCTTCAGCGTTTGAAGAAACCTCAGATGTATTGTTTACCCCTTTGATTTGGAGAGATCTTAGTCAAGAAGCTTTCAAGTAAGCTCTCAGTAGAATTGTTTGAATTGTTTCTAAAGCACTGTAAAGAACAGGTGAGGGCAGCTACACTAAAAGCCCTGCTTTCTGAACTCGCCGAAAAAGATCAGCGCAGACATCTCTGTTTATGGAAAGCTGACTGCTACTATTATTTTGATATTGATTTTAATTTGAAGAAAATGCCCAAACAGTCAAGATCAGAAATTGGATCTTCAATATTGGAAGTACTAGAACAATCGTTTATTCAAGACCAAAAGGATGATGAAAGGTTGTAAAGGTTGTGCATGAAATTGTTTGTATTGCTCTCCTCACCTGAGCATTTAGCAAGGCCTTTCCAACTTGCAATTTTCAGCGTGCAAAGCTATGGAGATTATTTATCTTTGTGGTCCGTAGGATGGAATTATGAACTTCTCAAATTTAAAATCTACACCGAGGAAAAAGTCTTTTCAAATTTATATACTGTTTTTAGTAGATGGTTTGTTCATAGTCTATGCTGTGCTTTTTTTTTTTTTTTGATACAAATATGGAAGCAATATTAAATTATTAATCTGAAATCACTGTATGACTGTTCCCAGCAGAAACTGTACACAGTTAATTGTATGCTTGATGGTAGCACAGGGGGAGACTGTCTCAGAATTCTTCTTTAATTAAAATGACATAGAATTACAGAGCACCAACTGTGCACAGCAATGAAATGTTGGTAGCACTGGCCTGTTTGTCCGGAAAAAAATATTGGAATATTTAGAAAAGAATGGGCCTCCCTTATCTGAGAATGGAAGCACACGTTCATGAATAAAATCTCATATATAAAGAAGTGATTTCTGTCTATACCATATTTTTGTTACTTTCTACTAGTAATATTGCTGCAAAGATTACAGATAGATAAAAAAGGCTAATTTTCAGCTCTGCCTCTGTGCTGTGTCAGAGCAGATGACATGAGGAATGAGTTTTCCTCACGCTGCTTTGCCAAAGTCATCAGTCTTAAGAGGAATCCCTTCTAGAGCAGAAAATGGTGCTTCTGTGTGTTCTGGGCAGTACTCTGGTACAGGAGACACCAGTGAGGTTATGCAGCATTCAGCTGAGGCTGAGGGGACTTTGGGCTATGGTTTATACAAAATCTATGGAGCTCTTCATGGGAAGAAGAGACATCACTGCATCTTGGGCAGCAGTTTCATATCAATTGCAGCCAGGAATATTTGAAAGGTACAAATATTCAGCTGGGAGACTGTAGTATAAGAACAGATGTTATTAACAGTGGATGTTATTAAATAATAAGATCAGAGGAAGAGAGCAAAAAAATCAGACTTTAATCGAGAATTGATTCGTATCTTAAAGAGAACAAATATTCCCCTATGAAAACTCCCATCCTTTCCAACTAAACTGGAGGAAGTGTTAACACTCTGTGAGAAGAAAAATCTGTATTGGTACAAAAGCTGCAGAAAGATGCACTTTTCAAAAGTGTTTATTGAAGTTCAGTGTCCAAGTCAACAAAGAAAATAACTGATGTTTAGGCTGTCACACACTTTTCAAAACCTGACCCTACGTGATTTGATGCATCTCCCATTTTTTCCTAGTGCCTTTCTGTGCATGTGCTGGAGTGAACTCAGGGAACTGTGGTTACACTTTCTCACACAGATTAATAGCTTCCACAAATGCAGATTAATAGTGATTTGTGGATGCAGCTCATTCTGAGCCTGAAGAATTGGGGTGTAAATGTGGTGTTTCTGCCAAGAGTAGATTTATAGACTGATTTAATTTAGTTGCCTTCTGCACTTTTTTGTTGCTTTTTATTAAGTATTGCTTTAATTAAAAAGCAGATACATTCATATTTTCAAAGACATATGCCAGGATAGTGCTGTTCAAAATCCTTCTCAAGTTCAACTCAGTTCTGTTTTTAGTCACACAGAAGATAAGTTTTGAGTGCTGTGATTTGTTTGGCTTTAAATTGCTAGTTCATAAAACATCTAAGTAGGTCTTACTGTACAGTAGAGAATGATCTTATTGATACTGCATATACTTTAACTTTCTTATAATTATTTCTATTATCTCCTCTCTTCTGTACCTTCTAATGTTTGTTGCATCTACTTTTCATGTCTCATCTTAATTATGTTACAGACAATTTAGGAATAGGGTTCTCTTTTATTCTATGTTTGTTACATCACACAACAGGGAACCAGGTCTGACTGTGAATACCAGTCACAATTGTCATCTATAACAAAACATAATTACAGCTTCAGTCATTCAAAGCTGATGTGAATTGGTCACGTGACTTAACAAGTATAATTGCAGGGAACAACCAAAACTTGAAAGGAAGAAAGCCTACCTGGAGACAACTTCATAAGCAAAAAATTAGTTTAGTGCTGATGTCACAAGCAGAGGTTTTCCAGACAATATAAAAAATTGTGATAGTTTGATGACGAGTGTTAAGTAAATCTTGGGTTTTAAACATGAAACAGCACAAGAACAGTGGAAAAATTTTAGACTGTTTGCTGCAAAACCTGTGTGTTCCCTCAATAAAATTTAATATGACATATGTGTAACTCTTCTATAAGCTTCTGTCAAAAATATTTGAGTAGAGCATGGTACAAATCAGTGCTACTCTTAATCATTTTAAAGCCTCTTAATGGCATTTGACCTTTTAGCTCAAATCCACCAGATGACTTATAAATGCACTACCATTTTAATAAGCAAGTGCACTTAGTGCTAATATGTAAACATCCATTAATGCCATGTTTTTAAAATGAGATATAAAACTAGATGTTCTGAGACTATTAAAGTAACTATTGAACTTTTGTTAGGAGTGGCAGCAAAGTTCCAGATATGTTCTCTACTTCAAAATACAGCCTGCACCCACCAGGTTTCAGACGAATAGAATTATCTCTGTTTGTTTTCTTATCAGTCAAACCAGGAGATCATTTTTGCACTCTCAAATTCTTAACTACCTTTACCTGAAAATTATTTGAGATCCTGATGGAGGACTATATGAATGTATATATCCTAACATAAAAAAGTCCAGTGTTTTTACAGCTAAGCATCTGGAGCAGATTCTCATTAGAGCAGGACTTCGATGGCCAGGTAGGTATTAATTTTAAATTATTAAAAGATAATGGTTAGAAATGCAAAAGCTGACAGACTCTTCTCTGTGCAAGCAACGTTATAGAACA
The DNA here is from genome assembly GCF_003031625.1 of Empidonax traillii. Lineage (NCBI taxonomy): Eukaryota > Metazoa > Chordata > Aves > Passeriformes > Tyrannidae > Empidonax > Empidonax traillii. The sequence continues at coordinate 533,706 of NW_020955551.1, forward strand.
GAGCCCTAAAGAGGTGCTTAAAGGTCTGTCAGAATTTTATTATGCATGGTTTCAAGTATAAATAACATCATCAAAAAAATTCAACACAATGTGAACCGAGTTTCCCAGTGTAAAGGGAAAATTTAATCAGCAAAATTCAATGTGGAAGTGGCATTGGAAGCTGTACTTGGGAGGGGAAATCACGGAACTCACACGAATGGGTGACAGGAGGAACAGGAGCCACGAGTATGGCTACGTGCATCAGTCAACAAGTTCACCCAAAGCCGTAAGATCTGTGCTACCCCAGCCTGGCTGGCATTCATTAGAGGCTCTAATTAAGGTTGGAGCATGTGGTTGCTTTACTGGGTAGACAAATTTGTTCTGCTGTTTACTGATCTCTGAAGTCCGAAAATGTGCAACCAGTGCCAGACGGAAAGATTGCCTCTCTCCCTGTTTCTTGCCATGACAGCTGAAGGCAGATGAGACTCTAAACTGGGCAACCCAGTCTATTTTAATACTAATGGAGTTACAGAGGTTTTTGGAGATCCTCAATTCTGAAGCATGTTCCTTTAAGCCAATGGCACGACAGTCTGTTAAGCATATGAAAAGACTGTCAGAGCATTCTGCATCATTAGCAATTTAAAATTTGAACGCATTTTTGTTTGTTTTGATTTAAAACATTCTCTGGTCCAAGAACTTCCTTTAGTCAATGAAGTCCAATAGCCCCTATAAGACAGAGCATCAGACTAAATTATTAGAATAATTACAGTTACAGCCTGTGAGCAAACAGCAACATCTGTTCCTAATCTGTCTCCTTTTCCACAGGAGAAATCGAAATGGAGAAGGGAAGAGCAGAATCATCTAGAAATTACAAAATGTAGACTCCAGTGCTGAGGCATGTACTCTCAGCTCCCTGCTTTTACTACAGACATGGTGTCTGCATTCCTCAAACTTAGCATCTGCATTCCTCGTTCCTAAAAATGGAATAATAACATTCCTCTATCGCAGAGGGATGCTGTGAGGCTGAATACATTAAAAACTGAGAGATGCTCAAATAGCGTTGGGGATTAAATGAGGATCCAAGATTGACAGATGGATGTGCCAGGTAAGGTGTGTACGACTGAGGGGTGGATGGGAATTCATTTGTGAGCAATCCTCCATGGATATTTCATACACCTCTAACTACTAGAAGTCCAATTCTGATCCCAGAGTACACTGGCTGATTAATGATTTGTGTTGCCGTATTTTACATCATGTTTAGGATTTTAGTGGATAGGAACTAAGGGTGCATAAGAGTCACTGTTGTTTTTTTTTTTTCCTATGGCCAAATTAAAGTGAAACTATTACCTTACCAAGATTCAGATACGACATGAAAACTAAAATATTTTACTTTTTAAAACTAAACCTTGTTTCTAGACTGGGGAAGGTAAAGTTTATATAAGTGAGCAACTAGATATTGCATAGCTGTATGTCAGCAAATAGGCAAATGCACCATTGCCATTAAAAGGCAAGCCTCAGTTCTCACTGGTTGCAGGTGGCACTCTTGTATTTGGGGCCTGCTCCCAATGCTTACTGAAAAACAGGTAAGCAATTCAAGTGTAGACTTGAAAGGGTTAAACAGAAACAATAATGCATCCAGACTGCAGGGGGAAAAAAGGTATTTATGTTGTTTCTGACTTTTCACCCATTTCCCACTCATAGAATTTAAAAACACCTTCATTCTTTAAACAGCAAATTTGCAGATCATTAGCTGGTAATGTGCACTACTGCCTTTGGGTCTTTTGAAAACAAAAATGAAAAATGATCTAATTAAGTCTGGTCTACTGGTTGCAGCACATACCAGAGATCCAAGTTTGATTACTGATTCCAGTGCTTGTGCTGGCAAGGTTTTGACCACAATACTGTGGTAGTGACACGCAGCAGCTGATGGGAGTAGAATTATTGAACGTTGTTTTAAAATGAAATCTTCTAATCAAACTCTAATGTTTTAGTGACACAACACAAAATGCTCTCCAGGCATTTGATCCAAGAAGCAACTATGGAAGATCTTTTTTCAGAAAGGTATAATACATTAAACAGACATGAGATCTCTGGATTTCTTAATATGGGCACTTCAGAAATCATTGGGTGTTTTTTATGTACCATGCATTCTGTAGTTATGTGACACAGTTGTTATGCACTGTGTATTGCCCAGTCTCTCTAATATTCCAACTTCATAATTCATTCAGTTTAGCATTTATTTCATTTTTCCACAGTTATTAATTTGTAGAATTTCACCCTGCCTAAAATCTGCAATATTTGCAATCTTGCCATACTGCAAAAGGTGAAGGGTTTGAGAGACATATTAGTAGAAAATTATACAGCTAAGGTGACCTTTTGCTTTGCCTCTCTCTTTCCTGCTACTCATACCCAAATACATATGACTAAGTTTTTGAACTCTTCAGTTCTACACGTTCAACAAGTGCTAGAGCTTCAATGCAGAAGAGCAGGTTCACAAAATGTGGGACATCTGATACTACTCCTCCCTTGGGAAATGCAGGGTCTCAGCAGACAGGGCTTCTGCCAACCTAGTAGACATCCCAGCAACCTTTAGTCTCTACTGACCATAAAAATTTAAATTTGCCCTGTCTCTCTGTGCCTCTCGGAAGCAGTAAAAGTCTAATTACTGCCTGCATTCTTCTATTGGCATGGAAAGGAGAACAAAAGTGTCACTTGTACACCAGAGAAAATTAATCCCAGTCCTATAAATTACAGAGATTTATTAGTGTTGTAAATGTGTTTCTTCCCTTGTAGTTTGACTGCTGTGTTCTTACAGCCCTTCTTCTCTCTCCTACAATTGTCAGTGTGGGAGACAGGTTTTCTCTGACATGGACACTTGTTCTCTGAAGACTGAGATCCCTACTCTCTGATCCTAAGTACTAAACCACTTTCTGACAGCTACCACTCTCTGCTGAATTTCAGCAAACTGAGTAGTCTCTTTTAAGTGTTTCTAAGCAGAGAAGGACTCAACCAACATTAAGCCATTAGCATTTGTCTTGGTAATTATACAGCAATTTAGGAGAGCTATTAAGGCCCACTTGGTGAATAACCCAAGTTCCAAATGCTTTCTTAAAATATATTGTTAAAACAAGACAAAGTAACTTGTACAGTTTCTAATTCAATGTCACAGATCTTGGAGAATTCACAAGAATATCCCTTGCAATATTATGTCATGAACTAATGTAAAACTGTCTTGGCCTCATAAAGCTAAGAGGATCTAAATTATCTTAATTATCTCTGAACAATATGTGTCCTGATTTCAGCTTGGATAGAGTTAATTTTCTTCTTAATACTGGTATGGTGCTGGGTTTTGCACTTGGGAGGAGAATCATGTTGATAACACCCTAATGTTTTAGTTGTGACCTGAGCAGTGCTTACACTAAGTCAAGGACTTTTCAACCTTCTCACCCCACCAGCAAGTAGGCTGGGGGTGGAATAAGAAGTTAGGAAGAGGACACAGCCAGGACAGCTCATTCAAACAGTCCAAAAGGATATTCCACACCCTATAGCATCATGCTCAGCATATAAACTAGGAGAAAGCTGTCCAGAGGGTGCTGCTTGGGAACTGCTGGGCATCAGTCAGTGTGCGGGAGCAATGACATTGTGCACCCTGTGTTTTCTATATTCTCATTCTTTTATCATTATTATTACTATTATTTTAATTTCATATCTTCAAACTGCCTTTATCTCAATTAATAATTTCATTTCTTTATTTCTTTCCCCAGTTCTCTCCCCCATCCAACTGGAAAGGAGATAACAAGTGGCTGGGTGCCTGCTGGGTTAAACCACCACACACAAGACTTTCAAAGGAGATTTTCAACTATTAAAATAATCAAATGTTGCAAATCTTGGGCCAACTGGTGTGCTCTCATTCATATGCTTAACATGCACATTCAGCAGAGGATCATAAATCAGACATTTATAAAACTGTGGGTTTATTTGTAAGTCTCTGTTAAGTTATAGGGCAAGAAGTTAAATGCTCATATTTGCCTTTCTTCACCTTTTGGGCTAGGACTACATGTTTATGTTTAAGTTAAATGGTTAATGTCCCATGTGATGAAAAACTTCTTAATTAAAAGCCTTTCAGATTACAAGTTAAATTTCATTTTAGTATCTGGCCAATCTCCCCCATTCAGATTGTGAGAAGCATGCAGCGACTCTACCAGTCCTATATGGTAATTTGTTCTACTCATTGACCATAAAACATACAAAGTATGTGTTTAAGATTCAGAATTTTGAAGCACATCTACTTGAAGGGATGAGACTTCTCAGGAAAAGAGCCCCTTGTTACCATTTTCATAGCCCTGAAAAAATACCAAATCTGCATAGCTTTATGATTAACAGACATAATTTATGAACAGAATAATATGCTTGACATTTCAAAGTTTTGATTTTACTTGGTAATAGGGTTTCCTAAGGGTCAGCTCCAGCAGAAGGCATCTTTGTATGCTTGTAGAAAACAGAAGGGATCAGTTTTATTTTTTTTAGTTTTAGTTTAGCTCCACAGAGCCTCACCAACAGCCAATATTGCTTGCCTCTACAGCTACCTCCCTTCTGTAGGGAGCTGGGGTAGCCTTTCATTTATTTATTTTTTTTTCATGGTAGTTTAAATTCAAAAGGGTTTGCATTTGGGGAAATTCAGTTGCTTAAGAGACACTTTTTAAGAATTTTCTGTATTTTTGCTTTTATAAACACAACGTTGTATATGTTTATCAAACTGAGATCAGTCAGTGAAAAAAAAAGAAACATCTTTGTACTCGGTGAAATACATAGGGTTAGAAAACATGCAAAAAGGTGTACAGAGAAACTTTAAAAGAGTGTTAGTTTAAATAGTATGGACAAAATTCAGTCAAAAGGTGGGATGCAACATATCAAAAGTCCATTTCAAGAAAACAAAAAACCCTCCTTTTTAAATATTGTTACTGTTTTGTATCAAAACGTAGAACTTAACAACATTCTTTCTTTTAAAAAATTAAAAATATATATGTATAACAACAAGCAAGAAGACAAAACACATCAAAAATGGGAATTAAAAAAAAAAAAACTCTTCAAAAGAAGACAAGAAGTCAAAAAAAGAGGGGAGAAAAAAGATTTTCAGGGATCCTTGTCATGCAAATCAGTTTGGCGGCAAAAAATACCTTCATCTTCAGCACCGTCATTATCACCTAAATCATCTGTCTGTTTCTTTGTAAGGGGACCTAGGATTAAGAACGGAGAAAATGGAGGAAAAAAGACAATTCAAGAATATACAAGACTGAGGAAAAAAACAGCGAATATTAAATTCCCATGGACGTTTCAAGAAAAACATTTGCAGGGAGGGAAATCTTAGTTTATAACAACCAATTTTTCATTACGTTTTTCAAACATTACAGCAAAACCTTCCCAGGGGGTATGGCTATTAGAAACATCTAGCACAAGAATCAAAGAGTGCCCAGTGTTTTATTGTTTTTAAATGAAGAATCAAAGCTTGTTTGCTAAAAGCATACCCCGCCATAAACTATATTTATCCACTTCATTTAATTGTTTTTTTTTCCTGTTGCTGTTATTAGGAATAGTGGAGACAAGAACTGCCAAATTACCTCTTGCATTTGATGCAATAAGGTGGTTAATAAATGTCTTGACAGTTAGTTAAAACAATATTTTCTGCGAAACGATAATTCACATTTTAAATTCAACCATTTAAGCTCATGCTTTATAAAGATAAGCACAGGTTTGACTTTATTTTTTGACACTCTCATTATATTTTCTTTTAAGTAGAACCATAGATACCCTTGAAACCTTTGACTACCTCCTGAGATATTTGTAAAGAAACATGAAAATCCACTTGTAAACCAGAAACAAGAGTGAAATCCCAGACCAACTGAAGACAATGACTTTAGCCATTGAATTCAGTGCGGCCAGGGTTTCCTGCACAGTATAAAAAGTTGTATTGAATGTAGAATTGTAGTTTTAGTTTGGGCAAGACAAAGTTTCACAGTTCCTTATCTCTACAAAAGGATGATGAGACCAAAAATCTTTTATGCCCAGCACCTTCATTATTAACAAGTATTAATAGACTCATCATATTTTCCAGTGGGAAAAATTTCCACTCCTTTACTGAGTAATAAAAAATATGCATCAGAAGGAAAGTCAAAGGTCATTCTGAAAATATTTCCATGTCATATATTTTACACACTTACGCACAAACAAAAGACAGTTGAACTCAGCATAATCTTTCCTTTTTTTTCAGAGCTCTCTCATTTCCATGACATTCTGTAATTTGCATGCGAGAAAGCAATCAGTACGAACACAGGGCTAAGTAACAACCAAAAAGAAAAAGCCAGCCAAGCACAGAGTAGAAAACAAGAACTTCCTCATGCATAAAATAGCAATAGACAAAAACAACAACAAAAAAGAGATGAACAGTATGTGTTGATATTTGCAGTAGATGTAGGCAAGAGACATGCATTAAATCTAAGCACTGTGGAGTATTAAAACATTTGTATTTGAAAAGCTCTCTCTGTCTCTGTTATTTAACAGGTTATTAGTCATTCAGCATTAAACTCGTCATTTATAGGCAAAATACCATGTATTTGAGTGATGCATTTTCCAAAAAAATTCATAAAATGTTTTTACCAGGTGCATGGATTGGAGGAAACAGAAAGAAACCTCATGAAGTACCATGAAACTTTAACTGTAAATGTAGGAGCTGGACCATATTACTGAATACCTTTACTGCTGCATCAGTCAGAAGTATAGCTTTAAACTCATTCTAAACACAGAACACTAGAATTATACATCATAAATTAAACACGAGCATTTTTACAGTAACGCCTGCAACAATCACTCCGTTTAGTAGAAAACTCGGTGATACAACGTTTTTTTCCTAATGCAAACCCTAAATACAATATTTACAATATACAGTATCTGGATAACATGACCCTATCCAAACACACACATTCAAATGTCTCGCTGCCTCATTCTCATACCATAACAACGTTACATCTAAAAGAATAAAATTAGAAAAATCAAAGATGTATGCAAAGAATAACAATAATTTCATGGTGGGTTTTCAGCAGGGTGAACGAACTTAAGAACTGTAAGAGCTCTGTACTTAAGAATGGAGAGCCAGACACAGGCAAGGAGATATATATATATACATATACACACACACATACCCATTTTTAATGGTTTCTTATCTTTTAAATTTTAAAGGTCACCAGAAAGGACCTAAGTAACATCTGGAAAGGCAAACAGCACACATTTCTCCAAATAATTTGCACAGAGTGGGGAAATTATTTTCTGGATGAAACTAAGACAACAAATGTTACATTTTTTTTAATAGCTGGCCTTTGAGAGGTATTTTGTGCAGGTCATGGTTCCAGATCTCAGTCACAATTATGCAGTGCATCAACCATCCCAATGCAAATGTCCTGATCTCACACCAGCCCTGATTTTACAATATGGTGAATATTGTAAATTATAATGGGCTAGCTTTAAAAATAACCTGGGTAATCTTCATATTTATACGCTTCCGAGGTTCTAAGAAAAATATTTTTAAAAAAATTAAACCATCTTCCCTACAATCATAGAACTGTTAAGGCTGGAAAAGGCCCTTAAGATTGAGTACAACCAATAACCCAGCATTGCCAAGCCCACCACAAAACCACGTCCCCAAGTGCCACATTTACACATCTTTTAAATACCTCCAGGGATGGTGACTCAACCACTTCCCTGGGTAGCCTGTTCCAGTGCTTGACAATTCCTTTTGCAAAGGGGCTGACCTATTTTTAAGTTTTCATAAATTAAACATGCTTTTTAATACAGTTCTAGATCTATTTCACAATACAAGGGCTCTGCTTGCCACATCCCCTGAGCAGGAGGACTCATCCCTGGTGGAGACACGTGGCAGACCCACCAGACACCACTCACGGTATTGTGTTAAGAAAGAGATGAAAGATTATTTCTGCCACAGATTTGCTCCAGTCTGTAATATAATGGACCACATTCATTACATCTTCAGACAGGTTTGCTGTTTCTTGGGGTTATAATGCTGTTTGAGTCTAAAAAGCCAAAACAGAGTGTGGTCCTCATGTACCAGACATGAAACTCCTTACCTATTACCTATACTTTATCTATACACACAGGGACGCTATGAAACTTAATTTACATTTTTAAAATTGCTGGGCAATCCCTGAAAGAAACATCAGCTCGAGATCCTCTGTGCTCAGGGCTGCCTAAAATGGAATAAGGAAACAGCAAGTGGTTCAGCCTGGAGCACTCAAAGAGGAGGCAGAGCTCTGGTCTGGGTTGCCTGTTTCATGTGCAGATGCTGAAGACACTTTCTGAAATCGTGGAAGTAGCATTAAGAGAAGCTCTGGATTAGAATTCCACCCATTTCAGCAATAACTCTCATTTCAAAATCAGTAAGAAATGGCTTTTGCTTCTGATTCTCCAGATAAATGATTACACTGACTAACAGCATCGCTGTGTCTGTAAGATCATAAAGAAAGATTGATGTTTTGAGTCCTCACACAGGAAAACACGCTGGAATCACTAGCAGATAAACAAAATAAAATCTTATGGCAAGATCCTACAAAATGTAGCAGCAATAGCCTTTTTAAGTAAAAATAAATCAGAACTGAAATTGCCTAGTAGGTGTATAATTTTCAGATATTTTCTGCAGCTTTCAATTAATATTCCACAGATAGTTTATGATTTTGTAAATTAAATGTATCCCTCAACTAGATTTATTTCTTTAGCACTGTTTATTCGATATATGATTCTTTAGGGTTCTTCCATCATTTTAATATTCTTTTCAGGTAACATAAACTAATTTTAAGAACACTGATACTAAGACATGATGGACCATGTGCCAATGGAACAAAAAAGAATATACAATTTTCAGAGTTATTATTGCCAAAAGTCTTTTGTCCACAGTTACTGTTCACTGTTGTTCTACTGTAGTTTCTCTTCACCTTTTGTGAAGGTCCAATTAATCCTCCTCTTTGAGCATTTCACTTACAAAAATGGGGATCCATTACAAAAAGACCATTTTACTATGTCTAAGGCACAACCCTTCAAATAGATACACTGCTTTACTGTGCTGGTTGAAATTTTAGCTAAAGTTTATGTAATAGATATTAAATGCCAACAAAGTAATCAGGTACCATAACTAATGGGGGGAAAAGAGGATACTAAAGCCTCTAAAATGCTGATGCAAAGATGGTTTACTTATCAAAAGGCTCTCTAAGGTTTAGTCTCGTGTTGGTGCACACCCGTAACTCTCATTAATGCTAATGGGAAAGTAGACCCCTAAGTCACTTTAAAAAGGGGAAAAGTGATTACTGCATTTTATGTTTCCTAAAGGCAAGGAAAAATCTTGCTATGAAAACTAAAAGAACTCAATGTGCAGGAGGAACTCCTAATGAAGTCTATGCTCATTTAATTTAAAAATAGTTCTTACATTATTTAAATTATTATTCAAATATTTATTCTATTTGTATTGCAATCAATGCTAAGGAGCTAACATGATGCATTTTTAAATCTCTATCGTGACTACTGTATGCTTGCAAATGCCTTTCCTTTGCTCAAAATAAGAGAAATAACATACCTTCTGTCAGGTTAGCCAAAGAGTAATTATGCACTCAGAAATAATTAAATCCAGCCATATTAATTCTGGTTTTTATCATTCCCTTTGATGAAGGACTGAGGTACTTTAGCTCCCAAACACATTAAAGCTGATTATAAATTCTCTCTTTATAGGCTTGATTCGGCAGAAATTATCTGTGGCCTTTTGGACCGCAGGAGTGTGGGAGGCATGGAAGCTCTGGATGTCATTAGCTTTTTGGCCTGGGAAAGCTATTCATCATAAAATAAAGTCATGCTGCAAGTTGACACCATTTTGTAAAACAACAGTACAAATCCTCTAAACTTAATAAATCTGTGCTCATGTATACAGCCATTGTTCAGGCCAGAATGTTCTCCTTCAGTAATGAGAAAAGTGGGAGAGGAAAAAAAAAAGGACCTTTTTCATTAGGTTAAGTAGACTCCATGGATCTAGTAATTTAGAAATCACCATAGTAATAATTACTCTTTGAGGTAAGGTGCTTGCTCAATGAAAAGGGAAAGAGATGAGCCTAGGGCTGACTGCTGAAATACTACATGTAGAAAAATTCACTGAGCAGGTTGCAATAGCATTGAATCTGGTAGTCCACAAGTTAAATAAAGTTATGTATTTACCCTTAAACTTAGACAAGTGCCTCCGTTCAGCTATTGCTATTTCTTCTTCATTAGCCCATTTCTTAACTGAGTATTGAAAATCTACAAAGTGAAATCACCTCACCTTTTTGGACTCCACCCTCAGTTCCAAATACAAAACAACCAATTCTTTGCTATTTCTACCATCATTTTTATGCAACATATTCTCCAGCTATAAACGGCGAATTATCACAGTCTAGCAGATGTTAGCTGAAACACAGTAACACGTTGTACCTATCTCCTGGTTTTAATAGAAGAAATTAATGAAGAGTTATAATTAACAATCTTCACACCTCAACATTTTCAGTGAAGAAAAATCAAATTCTTTTATGATGAAATTAAAACATACCTATATAATAATTTTTCTTATAAATGTAACGACAAACTGGAAAGTTACAGCATAATAGTTAGCTGATGAATAATTTTCTAAAATCATCTTGTTTCATTTGAAAATTACAAAGCTCTCAGTAAAAACAAAAGAACTAGGATTCCTCACAGTAGAGAAATTTGGAAGGTACTAACGGCAGCTGAGTCTTAAGAAACAATTAACAGGGAAAAGAAATCTCTATTATCATACTTTGTTGCATCAGACCAAACAATCTACTTTTTATTTCCCTTATTATGTCTGGCTTTCACCACTTGCTCACTCCTTTCGTTGTTATTCTTCCCCCCTTCCCAATTCCTTTTATTTCCATATTGCACTTATTTGTAATATTTCTACTTATCAGCAAGGCAAAGCCCTGCTCGACTTTGCTTTTTGATGATAACATTTGCACTCATGTTATAACAACAAATGATGGCACAAACCTCAGTCGTTTCACATCTCACTACCTGATTTGTGATGACAATCAAGCCCTGTAATTAGAGCTGCAAGTAACTCAAATTTGCATCTTCAAGTGAGTGACAGGTACAAATTGAACCCACAAAAGGGTTGCCAAGTTTCTTTGAAAATTTACATGTATAAATGCTTTGTCACTAAAGAAGCTATTCTGACACTTCAAGACTAACTCCTGCTGTGCCTTTTATTACAGCATATTGCTGAAGTGTCACACAGAAAGAATGTCTAATCCCAAACCTTTTTATTCACAAGATTAATCACACTGACTGGATCTTGATTTCCCTTAAATCTGAAGGAGTTTCATTACTGCATGCTAGGTATGTGTGAATCTAAATGAGATTAGAATCTGGGAATGTAGGGAGAGTTTTACTCCTCTGCTTCCCATTTTAGATGCAGCCTGAAATTCTATGTATTCTTAGAGGTGAAAGCACTTTATGCTCGTGTGTCCTGTGGAGAGCAGCCCAAATGAAGCTTCATTTCAGGCCCTCATTAAATCACATTCCTGTTGAAATAGGTCACTCTAAAAATCCAACTGCATTTCTAGAGGCTTTTGGTCACACAATGTGCCTTAGATGGAGTCATGCAGCATTACTAGAAAGGTGCAGATTGCTGGGTGAGCTGGGGCCCATCCACATAACAAAGTTCAGCCCTGGGGATGCCGGTTCAATATCCCAGGAGAGCCGCCTGCGAATCCTGACAGGGTTGGAATGGACACACAGCTCACACATGGAGTATATGTAGGACAAGGAAGTTATTCAGTGGAAGAAGAGCCAAAAACATGATCATTACACTGTACACACTGTAGCTCCTGTGGCACTCCAAATTCTGCTCTAGCCAGTGGAAAAAAAATCCATTAGAGAGGGGAAAGAAGAGTGAAATTCATTCACTTACTTTCTTTCTGGTAAAAGTGAGGAACGGGTAAAGGAGGGGTTGTCCAGCCCATCAGAACTATGCATGAGAAAATGGATGCTCCAAATGGACCGAGGCCCTGGTGGCCAAGGTTGGCACAGAGAGACAAAGCTCATGCCTTTAGCCAGGAACTCTACAGCTGGAGTGCTCCAGAGGTCAGGGATGGGCAGGTAGTAGACATGGAAAATGAAAGTTGTAAGCTGCTATATTGACATTAACATCAGCGTTTACGAATCCAGTGCCACCTCATGTGCTTATATCACAGGTTCACCCAGCTTTTAACATTTTATTTGCATTAATAATTCAGGCTGGTTTACAGATGCTCATATTTCCAGGGTGACACACTGCTGTAATGAATTGAATGCAACATTACACAGCTGTGCCACCACCTGAGCACTGAGATCATGAATCAATTCATTCTCTCTACAGGTAATGACTACAGTCCAGATCCTAATGAAGACTTATGAACATGCTTAACTTTAAGCCTCTGAGTAAGTTCTCTGAAGTCAACAAGCTAAATCCAATAATATTAAGATAGATCCACTACCATTAACAGAACTGCTCCTATTTGCATCTAGGCCAGGAGGTCAACTCAGGAGTAAAAGATAAACAGGAATGAGCATCCCAAATTTTGAAGTTCCCTCAGTTACTCTGTGGATAAATCTAATCAACAAATAGAATTTCAACCTCTTGAACATACTACCAAAGTTCTGAGATGAAATTAAATTTTCTTTTTTTGTAAATGCATTACTTCTTAGTCTGTGTACATAGAAATAAAATGCTACCTTCATTTTCTATAGCTCTCAACATTCATTTTCTAAAGCTCTCATGATCAAATTTCTGCCTAATTTTAAGAAGATATGAACTTGTTTTAGACCACAAACTTATAAAGATTGATCAAATTTTGCTCATGCAATAGAACTAGATAGTTAGATCTAAACTAGATCCAAATTTTCAGTTCCAAATTGAAGATTTGCAATTGCTATTAACATATCAACATTAATCTTCACTTTCCCTTGAAGATCTGTCTGGTGTTGCTCTAATCACAGTGCAAGTCAGGATGCAGTAAGTGCATCCTTCTTATAAGGGCATACAGAAACATAGCTGAAGAAATCAACGTCAGTTTAGAAGGGCTGGTAAGGTTTCTTTTATTTTTTTCCTGCTTTTGTTAGGGTTCTGTGTTATTTTGATTCAGACAGGTAGGGTGGGTCATCTATAGCAATAAGTTATCAGAAAGCATTCTCTGCTATGTTAACTTATAGATGAAAATAAAAATAAAACCACCTTATTTAACTTTCTATTTCCTTGTCCTCCTCTGTTCTCAGCCCAAAGCAACAACTGGACAAACAACCTTTTTAATCTCACCCCTAAATATCTCTCTCTGGATCCCACAACAGCAGTCTAGGCAGGTGACATCGCTTTGGGATTCCTGCACAGGTAATTACCTTTGCTAGGGACAGGCACTGTCACTGTGCCTGCTGCTGGAAAAAAAACCTTCTTCCTAACTAATTGTGCTAACTGCAGGGGCTGGTGTTACAGCAGCTCTATGGTTTTGTTTATGGCACAGCTGAGCATACAGTCCAGCTCTCTCGAGGCCCGGTTTCATAACCCAAATAGCCGAGCAAAACGGTCTTCATGTAACCATGTAATTGAACATTACAGAGAAAATGAAGTTAATTGTGCATAATATTTTCATATAGAGTTTGGAATGAAATAAGTTTTCCCACCCCTCTTCCCAACGTACTTCATGTCATGTGGTTTTAAGCAACATGCTTTGAGCTCTGTGTAATTCACTGCAACTTGTGCAGTATTTTACCACCTAGAAATCCACACTCCTGAATAGCCCAGAGATCATAAATAACATGCAAGTCTTATTTTCTCAATTTTCCGAATGACCTACTATCAGTTGAACTTAACTCCAGCTATCTCACAGAGCTGAATTTCTTCAAGAAAGCAAAAAAGGGGAGAACGTTTTGTGTTGTACAGCTGACTGCAACCCAGCCCTCTCCTCATAAACACTCAGCAGAGGGGCAGGGAGTTTAGAGGCAAAGCACCTTGCTGATTATTTTTTCAATTCCCTCCTATTAACTCTGAATCACTCCATTTCTTTACGCAGAAAGTATAGAAAATCTGATTCTATAGTGAGAAACTGAGGTGGATGTTGTGTATTCTGAGTCATTCAAGTCATTCACAGCAGGCTAAATTAGGCAGAACTGCACCCTCTGTCAGTAAATGCAAAGGCTTGCCTTCAGCTTTGTCCAGAACTTCCCAGTCTAATGCTGATGCTGGTACTTAATTTGTTCCTGGTTGGTCTCTTGCAATCTCAAGGGCAGAAATAGTAACTTGCCATACTTTGCATCTATCTGCATGTACAGTCATCTTTAAGTTTTTTGAAAACCGTTCACACAACAGTTTATTCCTGAAAGGTGAAGGTGGGTGATTTTCTTTTAGTTAGATGTGGCTATATAAATAAATATGTATAAACACATATAGACAAGTGGGCTCTCCTATATTCCTTTTCAACACAGAGATTTCCTCCTACAGTTTTGAGGCTCTGAGCATTACTGAAATAGAAACACATTAAAGAAATTAATACTGATACTAATAACCTAGTGCTCGGAACTACAGTCTTTCCATTAACTTGGATCTTAAAAAGAATAAAGATACATCAAGTCAAATGTTTCTCCGCTATTCAAAGCTTTCAAAGCATCCTTTAAAGACCATTTAATTGGGACTGTGGTCACCAGCTTTTAGAAATGTAATTACATCTGCTCTCATTACCACACCTTTTGACAGAATCCTAATGCATAGCTCTGAGAAATGGTGACGGGAGAACTGTGGGGACATCATTTATGTAAAAACCTGTCAGAAGGAAAGTGCCTGGCCTCACTTATTTTCTGTATTTACATACTGTATTTTTAGAAGAGCATAATTTTAGGCAGGAAAGCTCAAAACATCCCAGCAATGGAGCAGTCACAAAACAAGAACAGCACAGCCAGCACTTGAAGATTAGTGGGATCAAATACTTGTCATAAGAAAAATCATTTTAATTTTGACATGTTTTCAGTGTTAGCATGGTACTTGTTTTGAAACTACATTTGACTTGCTCTGCAAGTTATATTAAGGATTCCCAAATGAATAGATAAAATCTTTATACTGAGTGGAGCATGAAAGGAAATCAGCACATCATTTCTATTCTAACAGAGCTCACAGACAGGCAGTGATACTTGAGACCACATATTTACACAGTTACTGTCAACTCCTATATGGACAGAAGGCTCGAAACCCTTCTAGGCTTGAAACTTTGCCTTCGTGCTTACTGTTTAATAATTGAATACCTTAACACAGAAGCTGGTGAATAGAAAATGATCATCAAAATAAAACAGATCTAAAAAATGTCAAGTGTAGAACTACAATATATTATTTACAAAAAGCATAGCAAATTTAAGAGCAAAATGTCAGAGTAGCCCTTGCTTCCATTTTCATAACAGCCACTTAGGTGAGAGTTGACAGGTTTGGGACAATATGACATTTCTAATTCTTTGTCTGTTGACAATAACCCCACTCTCTGGAGGAAAGCCACAAAATGCAGAGCAGATAAAAGCATAGCATTTCTCAGCATTGGACAAAAGGTACTCTTCTATTTTTATTTATTTTCCTTCTCAGAAATCAGCTTGCTTAGGATCACAGTATGGGCACAGTTACCAGGGGGTTTATACTGAGCTATGCTTCCCTTTAATAAAAATCCAACCCTAGTGGGTTAATATATACTTTTTTTTTCCCTAACAAATATAGATAATTAAAATAAACAGCACACACTACTTAATTATAACAATGGTCCAAGATTTCATCCATGGCTCCTTTGGGTAACAAAACCACTCACTAAATTAAATGAGTCACTCTGCAACAACTACACATATAGCAGTTACTTTATAACCACTTTAACTCTTTGGTCATAATTGTTAAGGTTGGTTTGTTTAAGAGTAGGTCCTGGTACATTCTGTCCAGAAAGTAAAAAAAAAAAATTAAATAAAAATAAATAAAAATCCATGAGGAATATTTCTGAGACTCTTTGAGCAAACAGTCCTTTCCCAAGTCAACCAAAGTTAGTGAATAAAATATCGCAGTAATCCGAGCTCCATCCTGCTGAGCAGAATGAATGCCTACAGCAAGTACAGCAAACTGCTGGCACCAGGACTAGACTTTAGACTATCAAACTACCAAAACAACTGAGGACAGGGAAAATTACTCCTGTAAGAGACAATGAGTGGCCTGTTCCTATGGGGCAGCAAAGATTGTTTGTACTGTTTGGTCCACAACCAAAAGCAATCTCAGTCCCTGTTTTTACTTCAGCAGCCAATAATGAATAGTTTCCGTAGTGGGAGGCAAAAGTTTAAATTCACAGTTTTCCTGTTAGCTGTTAGTTTGTTAGCATTTTGGATTCAGTGAAGTTTGGTAATGTTAGACAGATTCATTCCAGCTCTTTAGCTAAGGGATTATTAACTGAACTGTAAATGCAGGGTATTTAATGTAGACAAATGGGAACAATCCAATTAACTTCAATTGTTTCTGAGAGCTTTTAACTCATGCCTTCAGATAAATACATGTGCTAAGTGTATATTAACTTTGTGATTTAGACGTAGGAGAAAGTTTCAGAAATGCATGTGGGCACGGATGACTTCTACATTTTTGCCAATGTGAGAGTTAAAAATAATTTTCTTACTCTTGGGATTTTCTGTGTACAATTTGGGTATATCTCACGGAGAAACTCTAGATGCAGACATAATAGTTTGACAGCAAAAGAAAAGGAACCTATTACTGATATCAGCTCCCCAAAAATAAAAAATAAACTATGTTTACTTGCCTTTTATTGGTGAAATCTGGTTTCTTGGAAACCATACCAGTCAGTATGACAGATCAGTGATATTCAGTAGGTGTTTTTGTGTTAAAAGGTTTGTAGAACAGACAAATAGACAAAATAGACAGTTTTGTCTATTTCTAAGCGCCTTTCACCGGAACCCCTGATGAACAACGTTATTTATGCCACAACGTCAGCACATCAGAATGCACTGGCACTTCATTAGTTCTGCTGGGAGATATCCAAACCAGACTACAAAGACTAAATGCAGCTCCTCACATGAGCCAATTAAGGACCATGTTGATAGCAGACTTTTCAATAAAGATGGACCATGTAGACAATACGGCCCACAGGGACAACAGAAGGATATCGTACCCTGTGTAGAGCCCTACACCCAGTGGTTCCAGGAACACTGGTGCACACCTACACCATCTCTCCTCAACTACTGTGTGGGGTTAGATATTTATCTCACAGGCAGCTGCATGAGCTCAATCCCACTACCAGTTTCCAGAAATTAGAATTAGACAGCCATGGGTGGTGAGGAGTAAACATGCCTCACATGAAACACAGTATTTTATTTTATTTAATTTCTTAACACAATCAATTTTATATATTTATAAAATTTCTTAGTTCATTGTTAATTTTTCTGTGGAGCTCATACTCCACAGAAAAATTAACAATGAACTAACAAAATTTCATGCAGGCAGGTAGAAGTGAATTTATAAACTTTCATTAAAGTGAACACTCTGTGTAGCATTACGTCTATATAATAGCCTGATACTCTATTGTCTTGAACAATTAGTGCACATCATTGAGAGCACAGATGGGTGACTCAAATAAGTATGTGTCATATGTAAAATCTGCAGAACCTTTAGAGTCTTCTAACTACTTGCATTTGTCTTATCTATTACGTCAAATATTAATTTGCAGAGCCTGTTGTGGGTTTCAAGCTTGAAATAAAGATCCTCCCCTCCCATCATCCTTCAAAGCAAAAATTGTATTACTGGGACCTACGAAAAGAGAACAAAATATCTAGAAACCTGTATCATTTTGGTAGTAAGAGGTTACATTTACATGTCATGTTATACCCACTTCCTCATATCAAAACAACCTGTCACTTTATATCCCCCAATAAAATTTCTCACTTAAAAAGCATTTCAATTTCCTTTTGCTAAAAATTTTGCCCAAAGTTTCGTTTCAACTTTGAATTTTAATTTTCTTAAGAAGAAAATGATATATTTAATGGACCACAGCTGCCTGGGAAGTACATATTTGTTAGGCATACAGTTCTAATTTGGAAAATGAGTATGATTTACTTGATGAGTCACAATGAATGTCTGTAAATATATATCCCAGTTCTTTACTAGACTAGTCTTGCAAGCTGTATGACATAGAAATCATTCTTTATCACATGAATATCTTCGAAACAGAATAGAGGCCAGCACTGACAGCTCCATCTTCCCTACTGCTTTCATGATTTTGGTTGATAAAGCACAGAAACACAATATTGTCAAAGAGGGCAAGTATTGAATGCAACAGATTTTCCCACTTTATTCTGTAGAACAGAAATCCCACATCATGTCAATGGCCAGCTGATGCAGATGAAATAGCAGCTCCATAAAGGCCAGGAACCTCAGGCACTTGCCTGGCTATGAAGGGTGGGAATGACTGGCCTCCTGCAGCACATATCTGGCTGCTCCCCCTCCTTTAGGGCCTATAAACGTGTGTTAACCTGATTATATGTCAGGAGAAAACATGGATATTGAGTCTTGGGGAGGAGGCAGGGTGGGCAGAATGAGGAGGAAAAAAGTGCTTGGACACGGCTGCATCTGAACAGAGAATCACAGGATCAGTCACGCTGGAAAAGACCTCTGAGATCACCGAGTCCAACCTGTGACCCAACATCCCCACATCAACCAGACCACAGTGCCAAGTGCCACATCCAGTCTGTCCTTAACACCTGCAGGGATGGTGACTCTGCCACCACACCCTGGGCAGTTCAGTCCAGTTTAATTACCCTTTTCTGTGAAGAAATTCCTCCTAATGTCCAACCTGATTAGATAAGGAATGACCTAAATCACAACACAGTAGGACAATCCTGCTTATCAGGTTTCCCTCAGAACTTTGTTTTGAGGAAAACTGTACAGAAAACATTCTGGCAGTACCAAGAACCCTTGAATTTCCTAGATTTCAATATGTGGAAGGAAAAGGAAGGCGTTTTGCATCAACTCATCCTCCATCTAACAAAGGCATTTGAATAATTAGCACAGCACATTGCCAGAAACACAGCATTTCAAACTCAAATCTGAAAACATATCTATTGATAGTATTAATTTAAGATAATCAGGTGACTAATTGGGTGAATAATAGTGTTAATGAATAGAAAAAGAAGTTGAGATAGTAATCAGAGGCAAATCTCAGCTCCTAAAAATGCACTAGGCAGAACACTGAACACTAAGCCATAATGATCACATACTTGCTTCTTATTTACTAATATAAAAGGCTAAAGTGCTGAAAATTAAGAGAAAGTATGTTTTACTACCATCATAAGCCATCAAGCTGGTTTAAAGCTGTTGATTTTTTTTTTTCAATTTATACAGAAAACAAAAACTTTTCAAAACAGTACAGCTCAGGCTCAAAGGAGGCATTTCTTTGAGCAGTTTCTCATAGAAAGTAGAATAATGAAATGAAAATCACCTCCTGTACCTAAGGCAGGTACATGTTGTACAGATGGGAAATCAAGGCTTTGGTAATAGTGTGGCAAAACATTTAAAGCATAAGCATTCAAGCAACTTTAAATACATGAGTAACTCCTGTGAGTGTCATTGGATTCATCCTGTTTACAGGAACAGGATTTTCTGAAGTCAATTCATAGAAGACAATTCAGAGAAGTCTCAAAATGTACTTTCAGAAAGAGGATAGTAGAGAAAGGAGATTTTCTGCTGATAGTTGCCAGCTGATTATTTTTGATTATTTCACCAGTGCTGGTGCTTTTCAGTTAGGTTAATAATTATACACAATGATGCCTAGTGCTCTGTGTAGAGCTCTCTAAAACAAAAAAAAAAAATTAAAAGTTTTAAAATTATACCTTAACCATTTTTTTTTTCTTAAATACTCTTCAGGAGCAGACGTTAAGCCACTGCATAGCAGCAGAATGCTAGGCAACCAAGAAAACAATCCAAAATAGCTAATTTAACTTTAGACATACTATCAAATGCAAGTTAATATTTTTAATTATATGAAATAATTTCTCCTTTGTTTCTCTGGTAAGCTCCTTCAGCATACAAACTCATGAGAATAACATCATCATCACCTTTAACATATCAAAAATTCCTACACCTGCTAATACTTAAGTTAGTGAAAGGTTAATTAGCATCTGTGAAACTGCAGTTACTCCAGCAACTTTTGTAATCTGTTCTCTTTTTTTCAAAAAAAAAAAAATTACCCCACATTTAGCTGATTATTAGAAATGTACTGCAAAATTGATTACATGTTACCAACAATGTCTGATAGTCAAGAATCACGGAAGATTTGTGTCTTGTGTTAAACCTGACAATCAGTGAGACAAGTAGCCTTTGTATTAAAACCTTGGAGTTGTATTTACAACTCTAGATCCATTTTAGTAAACCATGACTCCTTGATTATGTGAAACGCCCCCAAACAAATATAAAGACAGTCTTTTCTAAAAATGAAAAAGCCAGAAAGCCACATGACAAGGCCATATTACAAAAGCAAGTTGCTGTTATGCCCTACTTTACCAGGCTAAGTGCAAATCACGTGGTTCGTAAGCCTTTGGTAGCCTTTTGTAAAAGGATGAATTTCTGTTTTGCTGCTTTCTGAACCACACCCCAATCCCAGGTCAATATTTTGTTATTAAAAATATGTAGTTCACACATCACACATATGTCTGAAATCATTTTAGATATATCACAGGCTCTTAAACATGTATTAAAGGCATTTTTTTCAGAAGCAGTTGCAGCATTTTATTTTTGGAAGAGTTAAAGGATAAGAGCAACTTTAGATGTAGGTTTCCTTTGGCTTTGGAGGATGAAAGGGATTAAGGGAGGTCACAAGACAAGGATGGAAGAAGAGATGGAAATAAGAGTACTACTGGATGTAGCTTATCCTTTCCCTAGGCAGTGGTTAGAGGTATCTATGAGAGAAAAAGGGATTGCTACTTGCTGCGTGTTCCCAAGTCATTCCAACAGGAGGATGAGTACTGTCAAAATGGGATTTTCCTATTCTCTTTGTTAAGAGTAAGTCTAAGACTGGGTGTCCTTTACACAGAATTTGGTTTAGTGTAAAACTCTTAACTCCTTCAGGTCTAAGAGTTACTGGAATGGTTGGGTAGGACTCCACGTGCTCCTTGTTTTATTAAAGGATTGGTAATAAAGCTGAGAAATGTATATCAAGCTGTTATGTGGGGCTTCTTTGGAGAGAAAATATATTAAAAAGAAGATTGGATACTCCTGGAGATTCATGCACTGAAACACTGAACTGGATTTACAACAGTTCTAATTATTATAGACAAAGTTATGGAAACTGCCTACCAGGAAATTTATATGGTATTGTGGCTTAACCCCAACCAGCAACTCAGCCCCCACCCAGCTGCTCCATCACTTCCCTTGTGGGATGGGGGAGAGAAGTGGAACAATAAAAGTGAGAAAACTCATGAGTTGAGATAAACAGTTTGACCAGCAGGCCACGGGTAGCAATTCTCCCTCTCTAGGGTGCTACCAGAGAAGTTGTGGATGCCCCATCCCTGAAAGTGCTCAAGGCCAGCTCGGATGGGACTTGAAGCAACCTGGTCTAGTGGAAAGTGTCCCTGCCCATGGCAGGGGGTGGGAATGGGATCATCTTCAAGGTCCCTTTGAACACAAACCATTGTAAGATTCTATGATAAGTAAAGCAACAACTGGGTAAGCGAGCAAAGCAAAACAAGGAATTAATCCCCTACTTCCCATGGGAAGGCAGGTGTGCAGCCATCCCCAGGAGAGCTGGGCTCCATCACACCTAATGGTAACTTGGGAAGACAAACACCATTATTCCAAGCATTCCTTCCCACTTGCTTCTTCTCCCTCAGCTTTACATGCTGAACAAGATGATAAACTGTCTGGAATATCCCTTGGGTCAGCTGGGATCAGCTGTCCCACCTGTGTTCCTTCCCAACTCCCTGTACACCCCATTCCTGGCTGGTATAGTGGGGTGAGGAACAGAAAAGCCTTTGGCTCTGTGTAAACACTGCTCAGCAATAACAAAAACATCCCTGAGTTATCCACCCTGTTCCAAGCACAAATACAAACCAAAGCTTCTATGGAGAGAATTAACTCTACCCCAGCCAAAACCAGCACATACAGAAAAATGATTCTTCATCAAGTACAGGTAGCCAATTTATCATCTGTTTAAAATATCATTAGGATGATATTTTATATCATAGATGTAAGTATAGGATTGAGATATATGGAATCCTTTCTATCATTTAGAAATAAGAATTAATTACATTCCTAGGGACTTCACCCCTAGATGTCTCCTTGGACTGGAAAACCCTAACACAGATCTTTTTATAAATGAGGGTAGTGGGTGATGCAAGTTACACTGCTCTGCAGCACAGGTAAAAAAAAATTTCCACATTTGCAAGAGCATAACCTATTATCCCATGACAATTTGATAGACTTTGTAAACACAGTATTGCAATAAACAAGTTTTTAAAAGACTCTGCATTTAACTCCACTTGTAATTGAAAGCCTTTTCCTAAAAATATGAAGCCAGGCACTTTGCAAGTCATCATTCCAAATTTTGAAATACAAATTCCTTGAAAACAATGCTGTTATCAATGCCTCATTCTTAGGTCTATGCATTATGTCAAAGTTAGAGAAAAAAGCTCTGTATGAATTTCAAAGAACAGTAGAGTATCATGCATTTTGTAGGAGGGTAGGAAATTTAACATTACCTGGTTGGCCTCTGGGCCTGATAAGTATATTACAAAGTAGCACCAGGAGTGATGTGGATGTTTCTGACTATCAGATTATAGGCAGCGCAATGCAAAGATTCCAAGCATGTAACAGATGGCACCAGAAATGAGTCAGGCTCCCTGAATGTAAGACATGATACAACTCTGCTAAAATTAATTTCTAGAGTTCAGAAAACAGGAAACTGAACAGATATGTAACTGAAGTGAGAAAATAAACACGTATGCCAGTGAGCTGCACACACCCAACATACAGGCACCCCATGATATCAGTGGAGTAACAGCAGGGCAATATATCTAAAGATTGAACCCAGGCTTAACACAAGGTGACTTA
>NW_020955551.1:557099-558183 GCF_003031625.1 Empidonax traillii
ATTAATTTCTAGAGTTCAGAAAACAGGAAACTGAACAGATATGTAACTGAAGTGAGAAAATAAACACGTATGCCAGTGAGCTGCACACACCCAACATACAGGCACCCCATGATATCAGTGGAGTAACAGCAGGGCAATATATCTAAAGATTGAACCCAGGCTTAACACAAGGTGACTTAAGCATAACTCCCTCCCAGCGTGGTCAGAAACAGAAGCTTTGCACAGTATTTCAAAAAAGGTTGAGTAGAGGGAAGGAAAGTCAAAGGTTCAACTGCTGTGCAAATTTAACACTAATTGCAATTTATAGGCTTATATAGACTCAGGGTCTTCTGAGATCTATGATAGAACAATTGGAGAAATTTTCAGAGGCACAGAAGTGAATTGAGCACTCATTTTCTCTGCCTTTTGACCCTCAATTCTTTCTGCCACCAACATTTCTTGTGTTTATTACTGTTCTTACAAAACTGATGTGTATGTGTGTAGATCTTATAAATAAATGAATTTACAACACAACTCACCTGTGAAGTACAAATGTTTTTGCATTTCCACCTGAGAGAATGGAAAACAGGTGAGTGATGAAATGGTTTGCTTGAGGCTACATGCAGAGTGTGGCAAAAGTGGTTTAAAAATTTCTCATGTCACTGTGCATTCCTCTTCACAAGGCCTGTACACACTCTGAGCACTGAATATCCACCATCTGTGTGATTTGCAAAAAAAAACCCAAAACACTAAAAAGGTTAAGGATATTCTGCTTATTTCTACATTATTCTGAAGGAAAAAGAAGCTCTAGTCATCAGTGATTGGGTTCTAATTATTTGTTTCTAGAAAGGGTGTTCAACATCCTTTTCTCTACCTTTCTGCATCCAAATCTTACGGAAACTGTTATTATGCCATGTATTTTTCCCATTCCTGTTTTTGCTAAGCCCTTTCTTCCAAGAAACACCAAGAAATACTTTTTTTTCCTTTTCATTTACACTGAGCTTCGACTTTTTCTGCATTTTTTCGTGACCTTGGGAAAAATAACTTCATGATTAAGCAAGAAATACAAGACAGACCTCAGGAAGAAATGATAGTCTAAATATTT
>NW_020955551.1:558424-571703 GCF_003031625.1 Empidonax traillii
ATTCCTGTTTTTGCTAAGCCCTTTCTTCCAAGAAACACCAAGAAATACTTTTTTTTCCTTTTCATTTACACTGAGCTTCGACTTTTTCTGCATTTTTTCGTGACCTTGGGAAAAATAACTTCATGATTAAGCAAGAAATACAAGACAGACCTCAGGAAGAAATGATAGTCTAAATATTTTCTTACAAAGTCTCATAATTTAAACTCTCTATTACAAAAATTCTCAGAGCAAAATAAGGGTTTTTTACATCCACTGGAAGTGGATGCCCTTAATCTTTTTTTTCCTGCTGTTAATTGCTTTCTTCATCTGTGTGGCTTAAATTCTACCACTCTTTTAACAATAGAAACACTCCAAGTGTCTTTGTCTACCTTCACCACATTGCAAAGGCAAACAACCAAAAGCTACTTACACTGCTTCATCTCCCTTCAGACACCATAAAAATGCTTTCCCACTTGGTATTAGCCACAACTACTCAGCACAGAGTTATCTTACTCTGCATTAATAAACCCAGCTATTGCACAGCACTCCTCAGACAGCATCTGCTGCTGTGCCTTGGGCAAGTGCCAGAGCACTGCACTTTTCTGAGCATCCTGGTCTGGTGGAAGGTGTCCCTCCTCATTGCAAGGGTTTGGACCAGGTGATCTTAAAGGTCCCTTCCAACCAAACCATTTTATGATTTTATGGCATAGCACAGCGACACCCTGCTCAGAACTGCAGACTCTGGCTAAGAGACAGCACAGAGTGACTTTGCCCTCTGATGTGCCTCCCCTTGGGGATGGTATCACACCTCTGTGTTGCTCTTGTACACGTGGTCTCACAGGTCAGTTCTATAATTTCATTTTGAGGAACCTCTGTTCTGCTAAAACAACATAACTTAAGCTCAACATATCAGCTATATATGGTGCAGATGATACTGTGAACAGGACACTCCTTTTTCATTCATACTTGCCCTCAGTCACCCACACTTTGGTCCTGGAGGGCTCTGTCTGTTGCTACTTACATTCTTTTAGTAAACCCTGAAATAAGAGAAATTTTGGGGTTATTTTCCCTGCCAACAGGCTGAAATGTATTTTACAAGGCTTGCTGAGAAAAAGCTACTCTGATGTTTTTGATTATCTACAGGTCACTATGATGGGGGAAAAAAAAAAAAGGCAAAACCTCTGGATTTTCTGAGAACTATGTGCTAAAAGGGATGCATCAAAAAATCAATGAATACATCCCCTTTACTTCCCGTATCCTGTAAAGACAAGGCAGATCTCTGCTACAGGGTCTAATAATGGACTGAGATAGTCATTTCACTTACTACGTTCTTCCTACTCCTTCTTCCTTTCTTTCCACTTTAATCCTTCCAAATTTCTGCTGGTGTCTTTAACACATTTTTTTTGTTTGTTTTGGTTTTTTTTGTAATGTTTCAAGTAAAAATATCTTCACTGTATGGAAAATTTTATTAAATCTGGGGTTTCCTGCAGCTGCCTACCTGCCCCCTTTCACTGTGGTTCTCCTTGTTTTTTTTTAAACCTGAATATTGCCCTGGCAGCAGACAGAATGCTTTTCTGTTTGTTAGAAATTACACTTGGCTACATCTATATTGTGTTCCTTTACTTCTATTCTGATGTCTTTGTCCCACATCAAACCAAACCTCACCCAACTAAGGATTCTGGTTCTGTATTTTGTTATTTCTTGCTCCCACTGGGAAATTCTGGCTAACCTTTGTGTGTTGTGCTCTCTTTTCAAGTCCCATCCTAAGCAGTGTTACACTACAAGAGCAAGAGCCCATGTGAGAATTGTTTGCACAGTTCCCTGAAAGGGTAAGCACAGACAGATAAGAAAAGGAATCAAGATATTGGGAATTAAATCCAGGTCTTTATCATTGTAGTTCAGAACACTTTATCCTGGCAATTGATGATTAACTTTCAATTCATCATTATAGTTGGTAAATCATCTTCAAACAAAAGTTCCCTGTGGGGATCCCAGCGTTGTATGGTCATTTCCTTTTCTTTTTTTTTTTTTTAAATCTTATCCTTTAAGCTCATTTTGAAAGTCCTTTCCAAGGTTTTTGGAAAGTCATATCTATCTTTTGCATCTTTTGAGTGCTTTTATGTATCACTGAAAAACTATACCTATTTTAAAGACTAAACGTTTCTTCTTTTAACTCCATCAAATCTGCTTCTGTTTTTCCAGTAACTTCTGTTGATTTCATAGTATGGTTAGAATGGATTTGTATATCTTTGCCAGAAAAGGGAATGCTGAAGCCTTCACAGAGTCCAAAATGTTGATGGCTCACTAGTACTGATCTCCAAAAAAAAAACCAAAAAAGACAAAAACACACCCAGTGTAACTGCAAATTCCTACTCTTCTCATTTGTTCCCCAGTCACTCTACTGAGTTTATAAAAGTCAATTATAATGAAGCTGTTGCTAAACCAGTAAAAATCAAATCTGTCTCTATACTTATCCAGTCCATCATGATTAAGGGATTTTTTCTTCACTGATGCGTTAAAGGAGGATCTTGCCTTGATGTTCCCTGTAACCAATTTCCCATCCACACAGCAAAACTCTTCACTCAGGTGTGGGGTATTGGCAGCTCTCCTGTTGATCCTTTTAGGTGCAGTCTAACACTACAGTGCTGCTTACTGTAAAACAGTAATCCATATGATTTGCACTGAGACATGCTAAACCTCTCAGGTAAAAAATAATCCTCTCACAGCTATTCAACAGTCCTCCATGGTCCCCAAAAGACAAATTTTCCTGTGCTTCTCTGATAAAGAGTAGATCATTGCAGCTTAGTGGGTCGTTACGGGCTGTGAAGGTGACATTTGACATCACATGGACTCAAAGAAGTGCTGGCACCACCAGCACCGAGACAGAAAAGCAGACCATGGTCAAGGATGGCTTCTCAATGGAGCTGCCAAAGCAGGAATTCATTTAAAGGTCAATCACCAAAACGATCTCCTGTTCAAAAGACTCTTCTTCCAAAGCAGAACAGACTTCCAGGGGAAGCAAATGGATGCTGCCTCCCTGCTGAAACAGAGTTTCTCAAGGCCAGCTGGCCCGTGAGATTAGAGACCCCACAAGCTTCCTTTTCAATCTCTAAAATCATTACTAACTATTAGCAAGGGGATGCCATACGGCACTTTGTGAGTGCACAGAGATGTTTCCAAGGCAGATGTTTGAGAGTATGAGAGAAGCAATGCCACTTTTGTACCTATTCCCTGAACTGGTTGTCCAGAATAAAAATATTTCATTTGTAATTACTGTGGCTAGAGACTCAGGTTGATGACTAATTTCACTTTGGTCTTTCCTGCTGGTACTAAATTACCTGCCACACTCATTTTCATCTGATAGGTTGTTTATAAAATATCTAAGAAATATATAACAATCTACAAAGTCATATCTCCCTCTGGCAGAGGGTCTACAAGACCAGAACCCCTGAATATTAACCCCACAACATATTAACTAGAAATCACAATTAACTAATAGCACCAAAAATACAAACAACTGTTAGGATGACCAGAAGCAACAAACCCAAAATCTTACACACCAAAAGGCTCCCATACCATAGGGCTCCCTCAGGCCATGGGCACCGCCAATCACAGCTCATGGAAAGTTCTATCCCAAAATTATTACCTTTGAAGGGAAAGTAAATATACAAGGAGTGGGCTAAAAAAATCAGCAGTACCTTGAGGGCTGTGATCCCTTGGTTAAACCATGACATACATATATATATATATATATATATATATATATATATATATATATATGTGAACAAAAAGCTTCAATGAATTTAAAATGCAGTCATTTAATTCCTTAGCCATATCAACAGCTAACAATGTACCATCCTTCTTTCTGTCTCTCCCCTGATTCCCCACTGAATATTTGGTCAAATTCAAGGTCTTGCTGTTACACTTGAAAACTCTCTAAGGAGCTGATTTAAAATACCTGTGGGAGCTCCCCCTCTTCACAACACAAGCATCTCACGAGTACAATGTTCCCCAGAAACTCTACAGCTGTCATCCTCAAAGATGACACTTATGATTACAGGAGACAGGACTATTTCCACAGAGGACTTCAGCTTGGGTTCGCACCAGAGGTTTACAGTGTTAATAAAGATAGCAATAAAGTAAAATTCACTTTTGTGGCTTAGTGTTCTTAAAGGTGGAAGAGAAGAAGTAAAGATAAAGGAGGAACATTACTGGAAGACAGATGAACATTATTAGCAGAAGGAAAGCACAGAAAAATGAAATTAAAAAGCTATATAATCCCAAATATTATGTGGGATGTAACACAGATCAGTAATGTAGTTTATGTTATTGCTTGGAAAACAATTTGCAGTGAAGATACATGAAAAGCCACAAATACAGATAGCAACACTCTAAATATTACAAGTGTTTTTATAAGTGAAATTTATGCCTCTGTTAAACAGAAATATTCAGAAAACATTTGCTGATTTTTTTAAACATAATCATTGAGAAAGACACATCCTATTTACACAATAGGGGTCACAGTTTGGCCCCTATTTTCTCCCTGGTACTGGGACCAGTATGGATCTAAAGCTGCTTGTCAGCTTAAAGGTTGCCTTCTGCACAAATTAGATGGCCACATAGGCAAAGGTTTATATAGCAGTGATATAACAGAGGAACTACACACAGAGTGAGGGGTTTGAAACAAAGCCATGAAACCAGGCCATTTCAGAGTTAAGCCTATCAGTCTATCTTTACCTTATCTCCCTGTGTCTGGCTATTGCAGTAATCTTGTACAAAATCATTCAAGGGTATTTTGTCCCATGTGTGCTGTAACACTGACCTGGAGAAGTCATAGTGCTGAATTAATAGATAAGCAAGAGCTTTAGCTTCCATTTTCATTGATTTTATGGACTTAAGTTAAAACCATTTAGTTATTTGAAGGCTTCTTTCTTCTTAAGGTTATTTATTTAAATATGTCTCAAGGATACAACCTTCTACACGGCACAGGAACATGCCTCATTAATATGCAATATTACATTAAATAGTAGTATTGATTCTTGTTGCTTGCTATAATGATAATGTGCACTAAGACTTTTACAACGGATGTTACAGCAAAGAGGGACAAGCACCTCCCTCCTTGCTGAAGCAGAACTCAGCACTAGAATTTTATTCAAAGAGAGTGTCAAAGGCTTTTCTTGTGTCTATTATATTCATATGAACAGCACTAGTAAAACCCACCAGAGGAGCAGATACACAACTGAGATATGAACAGGATACAGGATTGTACCCACATTTGTTTGCAGTGAGTGAAAAATCATCTTCACTCTTTCACACTGAAAACACAAAAAGATATAGATAAGTTTAGGTTTTTTTTTCCAAAATTTGTTACCTGTTTCAACTTAATACACACCAGAATGCTTGCTGAAAAAACTACACAAAACCACGCTCCAGGCAAACCCACAAAGATTCCAGGCGTTAGAACTGCAACACATAATTCAAATGGTATATTATATTGGGAATGTTGCTGGTGGAAACCTGACAAAGGTGAAATTATATCTGTTTATTTTCTTCCACTTTCTCCCGACAGTACCCACTGTAACGCTGCCTGTTGGATTCACCAGAGGAAAGCAAAAACTTTCCAGCCTCCCCATTATCCCCCTGTTTGGTGGGATACACTCTATAATGTGACATGGCCACAACTGTGCAGTAGCTCTCCTGGAAAAGTACCCACCAGGATATTTCACATCCTAGATCATAAGTACAGCCAGAATAGAGGTACCTCATGGAACAAGTTCCTTCACTCAAAACAGGCAAAATGACAAATCAATTGCAACACTCATCCTTTTTATTCATATAGGATAAATATATAAGCTCATTACTGCCCTTGCTCACCATTCTATCCAATTTCTATAAAACCATGTGGAAATGTTTAATGCCATGAACATACTCAGATTACTTTCAGCTGTCTTATTTGTAAGAGGAATGAGCCAAACTTGTTAAGAAGCAACACTATATGTGTACGTGTGAGCCTGTATGTGTCATACATATAAGCACAAGCCACTTCTTCACGATGTCTGTGGCTCTCTGTGCCAGCCACTTGTTTTACCTCTGCCACCTGACTCACAGAACATCTAACCCGAGGCTGTGCCTCAGCCAAAGTCTGCACAGTGACATGTGCGATGTGTTCCTGCCAGAAATTCATCTCTTCCTATAAAATGATCAGGTAATGTGATCATGACATACCATCTGGATTCACCAGGCTATTTTGTCTTTTTTTTTTTTTTTTTTAAGAGGTGTTCATTCAGCTTCTAAAAGGTCAGATTTGAACCACCTGTGATGTAACTGATTGGAGTATTTGCGATAAAAAGACAAAACTTCAGCTCAGACAGCTTAAGACCTGAAAATAACTAGGAAAGGAAATAAATGGTACTAAATAATCTCATTTTTTTTTTTTTTTTTTTTTTTTTTTTTTTTAATTCATGTCAGGTATTTCACATATTATTTAATAATAAATTTTGAGCTAACTTAATATTATTTTCCATGAAAATATTGTGATTCTTCTTTTAAGTTTTTCCCCCCAACTTTGCTTAAGGATGAATAATTTCACATTACATTTGAGTGCACTTCGGAGCTCTTTTTACCCCAGAATGTGCAATACAGTATTAGAACCAAAACAGAGATGAGTGAGGATCCAAAAAACGCTGGAACTGTTAGTCACTATCACTGAGATCAATGTGAGCTGTTACTGGATCCCTGGAATCACAGATGATGTCTACACATGAGAGAACTGGAATTTCATCAATATTTCAGATAGATATCTACATTTTTGGATATTACCTAAAACAAACACTTACCACTGTAACAATGAGATATCAGAAAAGCAAGGTTTATAAAGATAGCAGTATCTTTGAATAGGCCTGCCAGGCTCATTGGAAACAGAAAACAGGTGCTAAATGTAAAAAATTTTATTTGGTACAACTGATTAATATCACAAAATTAAACCACCAGTTGTTCTTTCCAGCTTCAACTTAGCATGGAGTTAGACTGTTTGTTACATGTTACTTTGGCTTGAGGAAAGGACACTTGCATAAAACCCTACCCTCTATTCCCTACTACACGAACAGCAGAAGAAAATCCTGAACGATCATTGCCAAAGTAACCTGGTATTTTAGTAACTAAACATCACTTCATGAACTTAAAAGTAAAAGAAGAAAAGAGTAAAGAAATAAAGCAGTTAACTAAAACTAGATGCTTTCATTTCCTAAAACAGTCGGTCATGCATTTCTTTTTTTTTTTTTTGTAGTAGCAAAAGTTATGGTAAATTGATAGCAGTCACAAATCCTAAATACAGAGTCAAGCTCTGAAAAGCTATGCAGAAGTAAATGAGCCCTCATTTCATTTTACCACATCACTACAATTTCTCAATGGCCTTTTTCCTGCATATTTTATATGCTCTTTGCTTCTTCCTTTTTTTCCTTCTTAAATAAGGCAATGCTTTCACTGCCATAGTAAAAAAATAAAGAAACCTTGAATGATATTTATGAACTTCAGCGAGCAAAAAGCCGATTCCATGGCATAAGGTTATAATTGTAATAATTGAATGCCAGTGAAGCCATTGTCTTATATATTGCATTTGTGCTGACAGGAGTTCAATGAACTAAAGTGCTGTATACACATAGTCTAAAGCCATTTGAAAATAATCAGTAAGTGAACTGATGCTTCCAGTATTTTCTGTATAAATCTAACCCATACAGCAAATGAACTCAGTGCCAAGTTGTTTTTGAATCTAAGGCAATATGTACCCCTCAGCATTTGAATTAACATGAGAACAAAATATCATTTTGATCATGAATAGCTCATGCCACAACAAAGCCACAGAGTCCGCTCCTGCTTTTAACACTTCTGTGTTTTTATCTTTTAACTCAACTAATTTGGTATTTTCCCTTAAATCTTTTTATTTTTAATCCACCAAAGAATGACAGAAATAGCCAGACTGGATTGCTTTGATATTCCATAAATACATACACAGTTCTGTTCCATAGGCACCACACTATGAAAAGCTGCTAATACGGTAGGAAATAATTCAGTATTCTCCAAGTGAATTCTGAGTAGCACTTAGCGCATTCTAATTAATGATGATGATTATTATTACGGCTTTTGCACCATCAATGTTAAGTTTATCCACATTACTTATCAATTGCCTTAACAACATCCTAGATTCTACAAACCAAAACAGCAGGAAAATATGCTGGATTTACTAATTTACATATTCTTACATTTACCTTATACAAAAGTTTGCTTTAGAACCTGTCATAGAATACAGTGACTTGATGGGGTCTCTCTTCCCTCTCCATACACTATAAATGCCTTTTCTTCCCCTCAAAAGGTCAGATTTTCAGTAGTTAATTGGAACTGGTGAAACAAGTGCTTTTCAAACCATTATATGAAAACCTTTTTCCACTGCTGCATACTCATCTCCGGTTGTGGCAGCAACTGTAATTCCAACCTTTTAGACCTCATAAAAACACAATACATAAGAATTAGAAAATATATAGAAACATGGTACTCTGCTGTTACCTATACTTGCATACATGTCAGCTCCATACATCAGTCTAAATGTCACTCTTTTTTCAGGGGAAATAAAATTCAAAATTCTGGTGTTTTTTGCATTATACCTTAGTAATGCTAATCCATCTCCCTGAGCATCAACCAACATTTCCAACACCCACCTCTTGCACTGCACAGCAGCTGGAGTCCACTGCTAGATTTTGCTACTAAGGTACAAAATTAAATGGCATTTATGTCTTTCTAATTTCATTAGCCACACACAAATGTCAAATTTAGAAGATGTCCCCAATGAAAAGCATCTGTGTTATACCTTTGCCCTGTATAGGCTATAAAGCAAAAATTAAGTATCGAATGAAATATGTTACTTACACTACATTTCATTTGTGACAGCAGTGAAAACTAAGATTGCAAATGACCTAATGACCATCATAGGATTCAAAAAACATCAACTCCTAAACCATTAGGCCTTCTTAAATACACAAAAGGTCAATACACAAAAGGTCAAAAGTATGTATTAGAAAGAAAATAAACAGCCCCTCTAAAAGCAAAGTCAAATTCTGCTTTGTCAGATAAGCAGTGGGAGAATACCAGAAGGATGTGAGGGACATTAGTCATATTCCTAAATGCTCTTTTATAAGGAAATATTCTCAGGAAGAGGATGGTAAAGTAATCCCCATATAACAACATAGCACAGAACACATAAAATAATGGCTTTCAATAAGTGTTTGGTGGATGCAAGGGAGAAGTGATGCAAAAACTGTATCATTTTTCACCATTATTATTACTGAGACTACAGCAAAGCTCATGACTTCAAATTGGTCAAGCCCAGCAACCTCTGGGAGTGCCTGAATCACACAACTGTATTATACAAAATCTCCTGAACAGCCTGGATCACCATAGAGGGAATTTCTAAACACATGGCTGGGTATTCTCAGACAGAGACAACTCAGTTAAAGTTGATGATTCCTCAAGATAATGGCAAATGGCAAAAGGGAACAAATTCATCCATTACACAGTGGTGAGGATCTGATGTTTGGAGAGGTCATTAAAGTGGAAGAGGAAGGTGTGATGTCCTTCCAACTCTCCCAAGAATTCTGACCTGTCAGTGGTTTCATAACCAGACAAGAAAAGCAGGATTCAGAATTGAGCTTTGCCTCTCCAGCCTTAGCTCAGGGAATTATCTAAGCATTACAGCACATCTCCAAACATGAAGTTTCCTTGGACATCACAAATGCTGCAATAGCAACCCAACAGCCTGAAATCATCTTGTTGCAGGCTTATTTTAACAAGNTGTTCATTCAGCTTCTAAAAGGTCAGATTTGAACCACCTGTGATGTAACTGATTGGAGTATTTGCGATAAAAAGACAAAACTTCAGCTCAGACAGCTTAAGACCTGAAAATAACTAGGAAAGGAAATAAATGGTACTAAATAATCTCATTTTTTTCTTTTTTTTTTTTTTTTAATATGTGAAATACCTGACATGAATTTATTTAATAATAAATTTTGAGCTAACTTAATATTATTTTCCATGAAAATATTGTGATTCTTCTTTTGAGTTTTTCCCCCCAACTTTGCTTAAGGATGAATAATTTCACATTACATTTGAGTGCACTTCGGAGCTCTTTTTACCCCAGAATGTGCAATACAGTATTAGAACCAAAACAGAGATGAGTGAGGATCCAAAAACCACTGGAACTGTTAGTCACTACCACTGAGATCGATGTGAGCTGTTACTGGATCCCTGGAATCACAGATGATGTCTACACATGAGAGAACTGGAATTTCATCAATATTTCAGATAGATATCTACATTTTTGGATATTACCTAAAACAAACACTTACCACTGTAACAATGAGATATCAGAAAAGCAAGGTTTATAAAGATAGCAGTATCTTTGAATAGGCCTGCCAGGCTCACTGGAAACAGAAAACAGGTGCTAAATGTAAAAAATTTTATTTGGTACAACTGATTAATATCACAAAATTAAACCACCAGTTGTTCTTTTCAGCTTCAACTTAGCATGGAGTTAGACTGTTTGTTACATGTTACTTTGGCTTGAGGAAAGGACACTTGCATAAAACCCTACCCTCTATTCCCTACTACACGAACAGCAGAAGAAAATCCTGAACGATCACTACCAAAGTAACCTGGTATTTTAGTAACTAAACATCACTTCATGAACTTAAAAGTAAAAGAAGAAAAGAGTAAAGAAATAAAGCAGTTAACTAAAACTAGATGCTTTCATTTCGTAAAACAGTCGGTCATGCATTTCTTTTTTTTTTTTTCCCTTAAGCCTGTAGTAGCAAAAGTTATGGTAAATTGATAGCAGTCACAAATCCTAAATACAGAGACAAGCTTTGAAAAGCTATGCAGAAGTAAATAAGCCCTCATTTCATTTTACCACATCACTACAATTTCTCAATGGCCTTTTTCCTGCATATTTTATATGCTCTTTGCTTCTTCCTTTTTTTCCTTCTTAAATAAGGCAATGCTTTCACTGCCATAGTAAAAAAATAAACAAACCTTGAATGATATTTATGAACTTCAGCGAGCAAAAAGCCGATTCCATGGCATAAGGTTATAATTGTAATAATTGAATGCCAGTGAAGCCATTGTCTTATATATTGCATTTGTGCTGACAGGAGTTCAATGAACTAAAGTGCTGTATACACATAGTCTAAAGCCATTTGAAAATAATCAGTAAGTGAACTGATGCTTCCAGTATTTTCTGTATAAATCTAACCCATACAGCAAATGAACTCAGCGCCAAGTTGTTTTTGAATCTAAGGCAATATTTACCCCTCAGCATTTGAATTAACATGAGAACAAAATAACATTTTGATCATGAATAGCTCACGCCACAACAAAGCCACAGAGTCCGCTCCTGCTTTTAACACTTCTGTGTTTTTATCTTTTAACTCAACTAATTTGGTATTTTCCCTTAAATCTTTTTATTTTTAATCCACCAAAGAATGACAGAAATAGCCAGACTGGATTGCTTTGATATTCCATAAATACATACACAGTTCTGTTCCATAGGCACCACACTATGAAAAGCTGCTAATACGGTAGGAAATAATTCAGTATTCTCCAAGTGAATTCTGAGTAGCACTTAGCACATTCTAATTAATGATGATGATTATTATTACGGCTTTTGCACCATCAATGTTAAGTTTATCCACATTACTTATCAATTGCCTTAACAACATCCTAGATTCTACAAACCAAAACAGCAGGAAAATATGCTGGATTTAGTAATTTACATATTCTTACATTTACCTTATACAAAAGTTTGCTTTAGAACCTGTCATAGAATACAGTGACTTGATGGGGTCTCTCTTCCCTCTCCATACACTATAAATGCCTTTTCTTCCCCTCAAAAGGTCAGATTTTCAGTAGTTAATTGGAACTGGTGAAACAAGTGCTTTTCAAACCATTATATGAAAAGCTTTTTCCACTGCTGCATACTCATCTCCGGTTGCGGCAGCAACTGTAATTCCAACCTTTTAGACCTCATAAAAACACAATACATAAGAATTAGAAAATATATAGAAACATGGTACTCTGCTGTTACCTATACTTGCATACATGTCAGCTCCATACATCAGTCTAAATGTCACTCTTTTTTCAGGGGAAATAAAATTCAAAATTCTGGTGTTTTTTGCATTATACCTTAGTAATGCTAATCCATCTCCCTGAGCATCAACCAACATTTCCAACACCCACCTCTTCCACTGCACAGCAGCTGGAGTCCACTGCTAGATTTTGCTACTAAGGTACAAAATTAAATGGCATTTATGTCTTTCTAATTTCATTAGCCACACACAAATGTCAAATTTAGAAGATGTCCCCAACGAAAAGCATCTGTGTTATACCTTTGCCCTGTATAGGCTATAAAGCAAAAATTAAGTATCGAATGAAATATGTTACTTACACTACTTTTCATTTGTGACAGCAGTGAAAACTAAGATTGCAAATGACCTAATGACCATCATAGGATTCAAAAAACTCCTAAACCGTTAGGCCTTTTTAAATACACAAAAGGTCAATACACAAAAGGGAAAAAGTATGTATTAGAAAGAAAATAAACAGCCCCTCTAAAAGCAAAGTCAAATTCTGCTTTGTCAGATAAGCAGTGGGAGAATACCAGAAGGATGTGAGGGACATTAGTCATATTCCTAAATGCTCTTTTATAAGGAAATATTTTCAGGAAGAGGATGGTAAAGTAATCCCCATATAACAACATAGCACAGAACACATAAAATAATGGCTTTCAATAAGTGTTTGGTGGATGCAAGGGAGAAGTGATGCAAAAACTGTATCATTTTTCACCATTATTATTACTGAGACTACAGCAAAGCTCATGACTTCAAATTGGTCAAGCCCAGCAACCTCTGGGAGTGCCTGAATCACACAACTGTATTATACAAAATCTCCTGAACAGCCTGGATCACCATAGAGGGAATTTCTAAACACATGGCTGGGTATTCTCAGACAGAGACAACTCAGTTAAAGTTGATGATTCCTCAAGATAATGGCAAATGGCAAAAGGGAACACATTCATCCATTACACAGTGGTGAGGATCTGATGTTTGGAGAGGTCATTAAAGTGGAAGAGGAAGGTGTGATGTCCTTCCAACTCTCCCAAGAATTCTGACCTGTCAGTGGTTTCATAACCAGACAAGAAAAGCAGGATTCAGAATTGAGCTTTGCCTCTCCAGCCTTAGCTCAGGGAATTATCTAAGCA